>NC_042616.1:538300134-538600134 GCF_901001135.1 Rhinatrema bivittatum | reverse complement strand
CACAAGGGGCTACTGTTGCCATTGGTCAGCCCCTGTCACATGGTAGGAGCACAAGATGGCGCCGATGGCCATGTGAAAGGGGCTGACCAATGGCACCGGTAACCCCTGTGACATAGTAGGTCAAAGGCTATCGGCACCATTTTGAAACCGGCACCGAGGGTGTGAGTGCAGGGGATGGCTTCCTGACCCCCCACTGGACCACCAGGGTGTTTTGGTAAGTCTTGGGGGGGTAAGGAGGGTGGGGGTTGTAGTTAATTTAATTTTAGCGGGGAAACAAATAGAAATCGACGTATTAAATTATCGGGGCGCCATACAGCCGAATGCACCGTATCTGCCCCCTGACGAATCCGAATCCCGAATGCAACATATGGCGTTCCTCTGCACATCCCTAGGACTGAGTGTGTGTTTCAACGAGTTTGAGAGAATGTGACTGAGAAGCAGTGAGTGTAAGAGAGAGTGCGTGACTGAGCATCTGTGTGTGCATCTAAGCATGAGAGTGACTACCTGTGTATGTCTGTGAGCATAAGAAAGTATGTGACTGAGCATCTGTGTGCATCTGAGTGTGAGAGTGATTGTGTGTGTGTGTCAAAGAGAGTATATGATTGAGCATTTTTGTATGTAATTGAGCATTTTCCTACCATGTAGACAGATGGACTCAGGACCAGTGGGTTATGCTCCCCTGCCAGCAAATGGAGATGGAACAAGTGATATCACCTGCTGTGACCTCAGCCTGCCAGTATTCTCTGTCTCCAGCAGATGGTAGATGTGCATCTCCCTATGGGGATTGCTTCAGATATTAAAAGGAGAATTTAAAATAAAAAAGAAGTTCTGCTCTCCTGCATCAATACCATTTGGGTCCTCCTCAGTGGAGAATTCCTGAGGTGATTTCTGTGGTCCCTCAGATATGTGCCTTGGTCCGGTAGCTGGTTATGCTGGTGTGGACTTAGCTGATTGTACAGCTTAAAGGCAGTGGGTGCAGGAAGCTGAGCATGGTGGTGATGGCAGATGCCCTCTCTCCCCACAGTCGGAGGCTGTCTCTGTACTCAGCCAGTAAGAGCTGAGCTCAGATAAGTTTTTTAAAAAAAGTGTAGAGGGGTTTTGCAAGACGTCCTCTGGTCTCTATGCTCGGCGTGCCATTCCGACATTCATTCCTGCTACCGTGGGGGTTAGGGGAATAGGGCATCCTGGTGGGTTGGGCAGTGCTGTTAGGCTTTCCCCTGCGTACCGTGTGCTAGGCTACAGTGGCATTTTTGTGTGCTTCTATGTGAGTTCGACTGACCTCTACCGAAACATCGGTGTGCACAGTGCGTCCAACCCTGCATACGAGTTGTGTGCTCAGTTTTGGGCTCGATACTTGTGTGCACATTTTTAAGTATCTAAGTGCTGCGTTTGTTTTTGTGGTACTTACTCTTGAGGTTCCTAATTTTTGTGCATATAAAATTTGTGTGCTTGAAAATTTTCAGCGCGAGCCGGCTGGATGCACATTCTCCATTGGCTGTGACCTAATGGCGCCAGTTAACAAGAAACCTAAGCACCTTTCTCCCTGTTTTGCCTGTCATATTCAGACAACTCAGCCTGGAGTGCCCTCTAACATGTGTCAGCGCTGCTTAGAGGCTGAGGGAGAATTGTCTTCCTCTGATTTTGCTAAGCTTTTATCTTTCCAGCCTGAGGATAGTCTGGCTAAGGATTTGTCTGGAGGTATGCTGGACCTTGGAACTTCCTTGACTGATTCTCTGTAGAAGATGGCAGCTCCGTGGACCACGCTCCAGTTCCTGCTGGGTTTGGTCTGGATCCTTCTGCCTTTTCTTGGGTAGAATTTTTTTCAAGGATTGCAATCCTTCCTCTAGGCACAGCCCTCAGCTTCAACCAATCCTGTTAGGTCGGATCCTCAGCCGGTGGCCCCTCCCTATTCCAGGCCTATGTTTAAGCGCCAAAACATGCCTCAGTTAGTTGTGAGAATTCTGAGCGGGAACCCGGATGGCACTGATGATGAGGCAGATCCTGACTCCCTGGAAGATGGGGAAATTAGCTTAGATTGTAAGCCCTCTGGGGATAGAGAAATACCTACAGTACCTGAATGTAAACCGGTGTGATATCTCGATTGAGATGGAATGTCGGTATATAAAAATAATAAATCAATCAATCAAATCAATCAAAATTCCTCTGATACCGGGAGTGTTGTGATCTTCCTGCATGCAGTGCCGTATCCCTGCTCAGTGCAGGAAGATCACAACACCCCCGGTATCAGGGATATGGCACTGTGTGCAGGAAGATCACAACACCTCCGGTATTAGGGATAGGGCACTGCGTGCAGGAAGATCACAACACTCCCGGTATCAGGGTTAGGGCCCTGTGTGCAGGAAGATCACAACACTCCCGGTATCAGGGTTAGGGCCCTGTGTGCAGGAAGATCACAACACCCCTGCTATCAGGGTTAGGGCACTGCATGCAGGAAGATCACAACACCCCCGGTATCAGGGTTAGGGCACTGCGTGCAGGAAGATCACAATACTCCCGGTATCAGGGTTAGGGCACTGTGTGCAGGAAGATCACAACACTCCCAGTATAAGGGATATGGCACTGTGTGCAGGAAGATCACAACACCCCTGGTATTAGGGATAGGGCACTGCATGCAGGAAGATCACAACACCCCTGGTATCAGGGTTAGGGCACTGCATGCAGGAAGATCACAACACCCCTGGTATCAGGGTTAGGGCACTGCGTGCAGGAAGATCACAACACTCCCGGTATCAGGGTTAGGGCACTGTGTGCAGGAAGATCACAACACTCCCAGTATCAGGGATATGGCACTGTGTGCAGGAAGATCACAACACCCCGGTATTAGGGATAGGGCACTGCGTGCAGGAAGATCACAACACTCCCGGTATCAGGGTTAGGGCACTGTGTGCAGGAAGATCACAACACTCCCGGTATCAGGGTTAGGGCCCTGTGTGCAGGAAGATCACAACACCCCTGCTATCAGGGTTAGGGCACTGCATGCAGGAAGATCACAACACCCCCGGTATCAGGGTTAGGGCACTGCGTGCAGGAAGATCACAACACTCCCGGTTTTAGGGTTAGGGCACTGTGTGCAGGAAGATCACAACACCCCTGGTATTAGGGATAGGGCACTGCGTGCAGGAAGATCACAACACCCATGGTATCAGGGTTAGGGCAGTGTGTGCAGGAAGATCACAACACCCCTGGTATCAGGGTTAGGGCACTGCGTGCAGGAAGATCACAACACTCCCGGTATTAGGGTTAGGGCACTGTGTGCAGGAAGATCACAACACTCCCAGTATCAGGGATATGGCACTGTGTGCAGGAAGATCACAACACCCCTGGTATTAGGGATAGGGCACTGCGTGCAGGAAGATCACAACACCCCTGGTATCAGGGATAGGGCACTGCATGCAGGAAGATCACAACACTCCAGTATCAGGGATATGGCACTGAGTGCAGGAAGATCACAACACTCCCGGTATCAGGGATAGGGCACTGTGTGCAGGAAGATCACAACACTCCTGGTATTAGGGATAGGGCACTGCATGCAGGAAGATCACAACACCCCTGGTATCAGGGATAGGGCACTACATGCAGGAAGATCACAACACTCCCAGTATCAGGGATACGGCACTGCATGCAGGAAGATCACAACACTCCCGGTATCAGGGATAGGGCACTGTGCGCAGGAAGATCACAACACTCCCAGTATCAGGGATATGGCACTGTGTGCAGGAAGATCACAACACCCCTGGTATTAGGGATAGGGCACTGCGTGCAGGAAGATCACAACACCCTGGTATCAGGGATAGGGCACTGCATGCAGGAAGATCACAACACTCCAGTATCAGGGATATGGCACTGAGTGCAGGAAGATCACAATACTCCCGGTATCAGGGATAGGGCACTGTGTGCAGGAAGATCACAACACTCCTGGTATTAGGGATAGGGCACTGCATGCAGGAAGATCACAACACCCCTGGTATCAGGGATAGGGCACTACATGCAGGAAGATCACAACACTCCCAGTATCAGGGATACGGCACTGCATGCAGGAAGATCACAACACTCCCGGTATCAGGGATAGGGCACAAGTTCTAGTCACATTGACTGATCACATTACTTTTTTTGTCAAGCTACCAACCGTTTCCATTTCCCATCCCCCCAACCTTCACCTCAGTGGGAACCTTGGTAACATCAATAAATAAGAGGGCAGCCAGCCAATAGGAATACATATTCATTCCTAAACTGACCTTAACTGACCTGAAAAGTGTCAATTTGTATCATTTTCTGTTAGTGCGCACTAACAATGGTTAGTGCGCACTAACTCCCGGTTAGTGTGCACTAACGCGATTAACGATTTTTGAACGATAAATCGTTAGAATTCCTATTGTATCGTGTTCTTTAACGATTTAAGACGATTTTAAAATTATCGGACGATAATTTTAATCGTTGAAAAACGATTCACATCCCTAGTTTCTATCTCTCCAATATACCTATTAACAATGACAAAAAATATGAGATGGAGTCCTACTTTATTGTAGTCTCTTATTATTCACAGAAAGCTTCCTAAAATCTTGCAATTATTTCTAAGCAAGAAAAAAAATATGTGCTTAAATTTGAGATAGCTCAATCATGTTTAGCACAGTGTTTTCAAGTAAATGTCTAAATTTAACTTTAATTTCATTGTAAATAAAGCAGCTCTCGAATAACTTAGACTTAGTAAACTTTCTGGTAACATTCCATATTTGTCTTGAAAATAGTATTATTGTAAGATCATCCAACCAGTCCAGCAATACTATCACTTTCTTTTAAGAGGAAAGATGTCTAACTTTTACAGAATTACAGATATCAGTTAAATATATACAACTTTTTCTTCTTACTCTGCTAAGCCAAGTTTAATCCTGTGTCTCAACTATTTGTTAAGATTAACTGTTACTATCCTATTTTTTACCTTGGCAAATGCAATTTTACATTTTTAACACTTTCAAACACTTCTCTCACACCAACACATTTACATAAGTGTCCTAGTATGATCCCTCTGTGGTTTCAAGCTATCAAAAAACACTAGCAATCTCTATGAAAGAGAAGCTGGCAAGCACATCTGCTGCTGAGCAGTATGTATTAGGGATGTGAATCGTTTTAGGACGATTAAAATTATCGTCCGATAATTTTAATATCGTCTTAAACCATTATGGAACACAATACAATAGAGATTCTAACGATTTATCGTTATAAATCGTTAGAATCGTGAGCCGGCACACTAAAACCCCCTAAAACCCACCCCCGACCCTTTAAATTAAATCCCCCACCCTCCCGAACCCCCCCCAAATGAGTTAAATAACCTGCGGGTCCAGCGGCGGTCCGGAACGGCAGCGGTCCGGAACGGGCTCCTGCTCCTCAATCTTGTTGTCTTCAGCCGGCGCCATTTTCCAAAATGGCGGCGAAAAATGGCGGCGGCCATAGACGAACACGATTGGACGGCAGGAGGTCCTTCCGGACCCCCGCTGGACTTTTGGCAAGTCTCGTGGGGTCAGGAGGCCCCCCACAAGCTGGCCAAAAGTTCCTGGAGGTCCAGCGGGGATCAGGGAGCGATTTCCCGCCGCGAATCGTTTTCGTACGGAAAATGGCGCCGGCAGGAGATCGACTGCAGGAGGTCGTTCAGCGAGGGTTCCGGCGCCTCGCTGAACGACCTCCTGCAGTCGATCTCCTGCCGGCGCCATTTTCCGTACGAAAACGATTCGCGGCGGGAAATCGCTCCCTGACCCCCGCTGGACCTCCAGGAACTTTTGGCCAGCTTGTGGGGGGCCTCCTGACCCCCACGAGACTTGCCAAAAGTCCAGCGGGGGTCCGGAAGGACCTCCTGCCATCCAATCGTGTTCGTCTATGGCCGCCGCCATTTTTCGCCGCCATTTTGGAAAATGGCACCGGCTGAAGACAACAAGATTGAGGAGCAGGAGCCCGTTCCGGACCGCTGCCGTTCCGGACCGCCGCTGGACCCGCAGGTTATTTAAGTCATTTGGGGGGGGTTCGGGAGGGTGGGGGATTTAATTTAAAGGGTCGGGGGTGGGTTTTAGGGGGTTTTAATGTGCCGGTTTTGCGATTTTTCGATTTTTCACGATTTTTCACGATATTTTACCCCCCCAAACGGCAACAATACGATTCCCTCCCCCTCCCAGCCGAAATCGATCGTTAAGACGATCGAGGACACGATTCACATCCCTAGTATGTATCTCTCTTCAAGCTCTTCTCAGACTGACTCTTTCTGCTTAAAAATATCACTAATCCCTATCTGATGTCACTAGAAAATAGTCCCAGTTGGCGCTTTAAGCTGGTACTTAGGGTGAAAAAAAATATCCATTCAAAAGCTTTCTACTTTGGATGATAGTAACAGATAAGAAATGTTGATGTACTTTAAAATAGTCAATTGGTCCCAAATACTTAAACCTGGGCAAATCACTAGCTGACAACTGTTTTTTCGCCAACCTTTTCACATTGTTTTCTCAATCAGATCCTGTAGGAGGACATTTGGAAAGTTGCCAAGCCCTTCTCCACAGTGGCAGGAAAGAAAAAAATCCCAGACTGGATTTATAATTTTTTTTTTAATTTATATATTTATTGATTTTTTTCAAATTAGACATATAAATAGATGCATAATCATGACATAGTTATAAACATTTCAAACATGAAAATCTTTTCTCCAATATCAAATTTATATCTAATTATGATATAATCAAAGGAAACTGTTTCTACTTGACATCTAGATTACAGAGACCTGGCAAATACAGGGAGAAAAGAACAAGAAGAATTAAAAAAAAAAAAGAAGGAAATTAAGCATTGTACATTCCTGCACTGTATATTCTATAGAGATGTGAATCGTGTGATCGATCGTCTTAATGATCAATTTCGGCTGGGGGGGAGGGAATCGGATCGTCGCGGTTTTGTTTTTTTAAATATCGTGTAAATCGTAAATCGGGGGAGGGCGGGAAAACCGGCACACTAAAACAACCCTAAAACCCACCCCGACCCTTTAAAATAAATCCCCCACCCTCCCGAACCCCCCCAAAATGCCTTAAATTACCTGGGGTCCAGAGGAGGGGTCCCGGTGTGATCTTTTACTCTCGGGCCTCTGGTGCGTTGTAGAAATGGCGCCGGCGCCATTTCTTTTTTGACGATTTTTGATGATTTTTGACGATTTAAAATATATCGGACGATATATTTAAATCATCAAAAAACGATTCACATCCCTAATATTCTATCCTTCACTGGACTGTGGGGGTACTACGGCTAATCTTCTTTGTTCAACAAATGTTTTTAAATGATCAGGGACAAAGAATATATAAGTATCCTGCTGTTTCTTTATAATGCATTTGCAGGGAAAACGCAGGGTAAACGTGTATCCCATTGATGTCAATTCCTGACGGAAAACCCAAAACTCTTTTCTCCTTAACTGTGTAGTAATTGAAAGATCTGGAAAGATTTTTACCAAACTTTCATGAAAAGAGATAGGGTATTTACCAAAATACTGTTTCATTACTTCATTAAGATCAAGAAAATTCACAAAAGCAACTAACAGTATACCCCTGTCTATTATCTGATTATTAGTACTTTCCAGGAAATTTGTTAGATTCCCTTGAAAGGGCATCTCTTCTGTATTCAAGTTTGAATTTTTCTTTGGCAGAAAATAGCAATAACTAATTACCGGTAATTCATTTTCGGAAAAACTCAGTACTTCCATAAGAAATTTTTGTAACGTTTGTTGCGGTCCCAGTCGCGGCAGCCGCGACTAGGCCCTTACCTCCTTGGTCCCGGCCCGTCTCCAAGGGTCTGCGGCCTGTTTTGCGGCATCCCCGCTGGGGGGACGCCGTCGAGAAGCCCTGCCTGGACGCCTTATTTCTAGGTGCACGCACGCAATCCGCGCTTATGAAGGCCGTTTCCTGCCACTGGAGGCTCCGCCCTATCCATGACGTCAGATGCCGTGGCCTATGTAAGGCCGCCGCAGAGCCCAGGACTTTGCCTTGCAATGGGGTTCCTTGCGGTTCTCTGTTGCTCCGTGCCCCGGTGTGTGCTATTGTGGTAGCAACTCCGTTCCTGCCTGAGACTTGTTTCACTCCGTGCCCAAGTCTTGCTTCTGTCTGGCTTGCTTGCAGTAATCTGTTCTGCTTCACTTCCAGCTTGGTTCCAGTAGCCAGTCCTGCTTCAGCTCCTGTCTGGTTCCAGTAGCCAGTCCTGCTTCAGTTCCTGTCTGGTTCCAGTAGCCAGTCCTGCTTCAGCTCCTGTCTGGTTCCAGTAGCCAGTCCTGCTTCAGCTCCTGTCTGGTTCCAGTAGCCAGTCCTGCTTCAGTTCCTGTCTGGTTCCAGTAGCCAGTCCTGCTTCAGCTCCTGTCTGGTTCCAGTAGCCAGTCCTGCTTCAGTTCCTGTCTGGTTCCAGTAGCCAGTCCTGCTTCAGTTCCTGTCTGGTTCCAGTAGCCAGTCCTGCTTCAGTTCCTGTCTGGTTCCAGTAGCCAGTCCTGCTTCAGCTCCTGTCTGGTTCCAGTAGCCAGTCCTGCTTCAGTTCCTGTCTGGTTCCAGTAGCCAGTCCTGCTTCAGTTCCTGTTTGCTTTGGTCCCAGTCTGCTTCAGTTCCTGCCTGTCTCCTGATCCCTGCCTGCCTGCTCCAGCTCCAGCTTCCGTGATCTCCTAAGTCCCAGCGGCCAGGCTCCTACGGGCTCCTCCCGGGGGAGTACCGGCTTCCAGGGTGAATCACCTAAGTCCCAGCAGCTGGGCTCCTACGGGCTCCTCCCGGGGGAGTATCGGCTTCCAGGGTGAAGCTCACGCCCAGCTCCTGCCTGGTATCCGCCTCCCGACCTGTCACTCACCAGAGACTATAGTACACCTCTCCCCAGTCTCTCACAGGTCGGCCCAAGGGTCCTCTAAACAGTTCACTCTCAACAACGTTTCCATCGGCACCTCCCCAGCTACCCTAGGGAAATTGAGTAGGCGGAGATTTAAACATTTAATATTATTCTCAAAGATTTCAATCCGTCTGGATAGTAAATCTCTGTCTTTCACTACTGCTGCCTGAAATTCTGAATTCTTTTTTCCTATATCCTCTAGAGTTTTAATTCTTTCCTTAGATTTCATTACAAGATTTTGAATAAACATTATATCCTGCAAATTCTTCCCTGCAATAATGTCCATTTTTTTCTCTAACCCTTTTATGTTAATTGACATTGTTGCCATCATATCCCACAACTGTTCCAGTGTTACCACTGTAGAGCGGATTAATGTCTCCTTGGCCTCACCACCAGAAGCTTATTTTTCTTCCTCAGTCACTACTCCCTGAGGGGTCCGTTCCCTTAGTTCTTCTATCGGGCTCACAACAGGTATCACTCCACCTGAGTCTCCTCCGCCAATACCTCTGATCAGCGTTTTTGGCTCAAGATTGTTGATGCCCTCTGGTGTGCCTCCAAGGAGACCCTCATTTACCCTCTGCAATGGTGGTATTCCAAGATTGGGGCTCAGCGATGCCTCCTCTATAGACTCAGACGGCCCTCCCAATTGGTCTGAGTCAGCAGTATCCTTAGACGCTGGTTTTAATGCAGGTGCAGTCATGAAACGAACAATTTCCTGCTGGATAGGAGATGGAAGGGGCATTGAGGGAAACACCCTTACTTTCCCCTTCCGTTTTGGCGGCATATCAATCAAATAATATATTATATTAAACCAGTAGGCAGTCCGTTTCCCGCAAACAATGCTGTCTATTTCACCTCTGTGGCAGCCACATCCCCAGCAGAGTTTCCGCCTCTAATCCTCTGTAACCCGAGCTAAGCCGAGCAAAGCCGTGCACTCCTTAGGTGTGCACGGCTTTGACAGCGCGCCAGCGACGGTGGCGCGCCTAGGAGACGCTGGTCTTATGGGCGTCTCCTCAGCTCCTCCCGATGACATCGGGGCTAGTGGTAAAAGTTCCAACAAGAAATTTCAGAGCTCACCGGGGTGTTCCTTCTCTGACCTGGGTTCTGCTGCAAATAGGAGCCTCACTGATGCCGGTCTTATGGGCGTCTCCTCGGCTCCTCCCGATGACATCGGGGCTAGCGGTAAAAGTTCCAACAAGAAATTTCAGAGCTCACTGGGGTGTTCCTTTTCTGAACAGGGTTCTGCTGCTGGATTCATAAAATTTTGAATTTATTTTTATGATATTTTGGTATTTTTAACCCTCGTGTTGTCCAGCTATATCCCAAAAATGAGGCAATTCTCTCTGAAGTTAAAAAAAACTTCTTTGGTTGAAATTTTCCTGAATAAAGGTTTATCAAAGAGATTTTAAATACTTTCTCAGATGTACTGTTTGACTTTTGAATCCCATTTTCCCTGTTTGTAATGATTTTAAAATCTTTATTAATGCCACCAATTGAATCTTTAAAGTTCTCAAAACTACAACTGAGGCCATTCTAGGGGTTCTGAACCTTCCCCCTCCCCCCCTTTGATGATTCCTGTATTTATTTTTTCTAATTCTGGGCTATTTTTCGTGTTTTGTGCAATTTTATGGCCTCAGCCACCATTTTGAAGTCGAGGGAGACCTCTCAGGCTTCCTCCACCTTTATTCAAGATTTTTAAAACTTTTATTTCATTCAGTATGTCTGGTTTTAAACTTTCAAAATCTGCTGTGGCTAACTCGTGGGATCCGGAAGTGACATCATCTGGGACACAGTCAAACTATAGCTTTCGGAGATGGTCCAGCCTAGTCTCACCTGGGTTTATCCCTTTTTCCTTTTTCTTCTCCTGGATTCTCATTATTATGTAAAGTGTACAGCAATTTTGTATGTATGTTTTATATACCGTCATTCCATAAGAAAATCAGTAACAGCATTCATTTTCATGGTCTTTGATCATATACTTTGGGGTTGATTTTAAAAGGCGTGCATGGCCGTCCAGGTGCGCGAGGTTCCTGGCGCATGCACATGGATGCGCCGATTTTATAACATATGTACGCCAGCGCGAGCATGTTATAAAATGCGATGGCCGCAGGCACATGCGTGCCAGATTTTAAAACCTGCGAGCGCATGTGCGGATGGCGTGCGCAGGGGTGGCAAATTTTCGGTCTGTACTTTTGGCGATGCACTTGGGCCTCCCCCAGCTCCCTCCCAGTCCGGTCTAACCTTCCTTCCCTTTCCCCTCTCCACCCCGACCCCTAACCCCTACCTCCCTACCTCCCTACCCCAAATTCTTTTATTTCACTACTTACTGCTCCTCCAGAGCAGAAGTAGTTTCTACGTGCCGGCTGGCTGCTGGTGTGTGCTTCCCCAAAACAGCAGTTAGTGAGTGCTGTCCTGGCTGGCCTCCGTCCTGCCCCGCCTCACCCCTCCCCATCCAGACTACGCCCCCTTGCCCGCCCCTTTTTCAGGGCTCGGCACTTGTACGCATATCGGTGGTTATGTACGTGGCCAGGCCCTTTAGAAAATGCGCACAGTGCACGCAGGGCCCGGCCAGACACATAACCGCATGCACAGGCCTTTGAAAATTTGACCTTTTGTGTCCACATTCAACTTCTAATTCAACACCATAGCAAGTACATATTCTAGTTCATAGTTATATATATTCTAGGATATCAAATTAGCTACTATATAATTTAGTTCATATTGATACTTTTCTAGTTCAACACAACAGTAAATACAAATTCAAATTCAATTAGCAATACCCTTTATATCATTCATTATATATTGCTCACTCTTCTAGCATTAACTCTGATACTGTCATTGCTATAGTTATGTTGTTAGTGGATTATGTTATTAATATGTATGTTTATTGCAATCCACTGAGACTGGAGGATCAGCAGAATATAGCTTTTAGAAATAAATAAAATAAATAAACTAGCGTTGCTTTCTGTTAGTGTTTGAGGACTTTCCCAGAGCCCCCGACGCTGTGTTATGCCTCCTCCAAGCAGTGTCGGCTTCCCCAGAGCTGCTGCTGCTAAAGTTAGCACACCCACAGCAGCCTCTAAGCCACCCATGATGGCAGGTGCAGCAACAATCTTTCTGTGCAAGCGCAGCTTCTTCGGCCATTCCGAACGGCCTCCCCAGCCAGCTCCTACCTCCCCACCACAGCCTACACAACTGGCCGAGCCTCCATCTGAAAGCACAATCCAAAGGGGGGAGAGGGTGCAATAAAGCATGCCTCAGCATAGCACTGCTTTCCCAGCCTCAACAGCCAGGTAAAAACAACTAAATATATTGTTTTAGATCCCCAGTTTATCTGGTAGCACTTGGTTTCTGGGTATCTTTGAAAGAAAAGAGAAAAGTCTTCATTTATGTCTATTAAGGCTCATGAATTTGGCCAGCAAAATATTATCTAAATAGAAGATGGGTGTACATTTTGATTACACTTCCTGGTGAATGAAGTATTGCCTACTCTGCTGTGTACACACATATACCAGAAAAACAGGTATGCATGCTTAAGCTCCTTTGTAAGACTATGATATTGAGACCAAATATTTAACTTTCTTTAAACTGCTTATGGCTATATTTAAAGCTACATTTATTGTTGTAAATATTTTATAAAATGTTTAATAAACATAGAAACCTATGTACTAAAGTGCTTTACTCATTCTGTGTCTATGGCCAATAGGGATGGGCATTCAGGAGAAACAAAATTGGAAATGAGATGAAATGTCCCATTTCATTTCATTTCATTCTCAAAGCGAAACGATTGACAATCTGATGATATTTTGTTGGTTTTCAGATTTCTTTTTGTTAAAAAAAAATGGATCTATTGGGCTTAGGACCATTCCTGAAGCAGGGGCCTTACCTAGGGAATAGGCTGAAGCCCAAAGCAGGGGCCTTGACCTAGGCCCCAGTGCGATGCTATGGCCAGGGCTTGGGTCTAGGCCTGAGGCCGGGGGTCTTGCCTAAGGATAGGCATTGGCCTGACACAGAAGCCATGGCCTAGGTCCAAGCATGATGCCCAGGTCTTGGTCAAGGCCCAGGCTCAATTCCAGAGCCTCCGCCAAGACCCCCAAATTGAACAAACTTACCTGCTCCATCTGGGATCCAACTTCACGGGCCAGGCTTCTATGCATAATTTCACTTATCTCCACCAGTTGTGCAAACATTTTTTGCAGCAGTAGCTTAACCTGTTCTCCCCCATATCCATCAGGACCCAGGGGCTTATACAATGCAGCTAGTTGTTTTGTAACTTGAATCTCACCAATTTGGAAGCTGTAAGTTTGGGTAGTATAAGATTACAGAAATATGAAACCCTATGTTCCAGATCACTGTGGGCCTTAGCTAGCGAAGGTAGCGCACGCCTGCGCTACCTACATCGGGGCAGAGTTGGCCCCGGAAGAGGAGGAGTCGGGGCATCACTGGGGCCAACTCTGCGAGGATGGCGTGGACAGCAAAGAGGTAAGGAGCCTTTTCGCTGCCTATTTCGCGCCCAATAACTACACCTTTTATGGTATAGGTATTTAGCGCAATGCCGGCAGCGATCGCACCGCGGTGGTGCGATCGCTGCAAGCTAATGCAGGAGCGCCCCCCCCCCCCCCCCATTTCACCACGCCCCCTGTGACCACCGGATTTTCTAAGTTCTGTGAATTTAGAAAATCCAGCCCTATGGGCTCTAACATATAAAGTTTGAAAATAATCACAAAACCCCTTCTGTAATTCCTCTTTAGAATTGACCACCAACCCCCTTTTATACCATACGGCTGTTATATATTTAGCTCCCTCCCTCTGGTTAACCAGGGTAGCCAGCAATTTACTAGATTTATTACAATATTTATAAAAATGGTATTTATAGTATAGCATCAAATTTTGTACCCTCTGATGGAGTAAAGAATTAAGGGCTACTTGCGAAAGATGTAAGTAGCCCGTGCTTGTGTGGAATGTTTATTGGCCCATGTCAATCTATCTCGATGGACCTACTTCTCTAACTGAACTATACATTTATTCAGTTCCTTCTCCAGTGTACATAAGCAATTATGTCTCCCTGCAACACTGTTTTGGCAGTTTCCCAATATAAAGCTGGCTGATTGGCATGCCCTTTATTGTTCACATGGTATTCCTTCCACTTCTGGCATAAAAAATTCAGGAACCCTGAATCCTTGTACAAATAGGCAAGAAACCTCCAATTCCTAACCCCTGCCCATGCCTTGGACCACTGTAAATCCACCCATATTAAAGCATGGTCAAATATTTCCAGTGGACCTTATAATGGCAGCAGTGGTGTGAGAAAAAAGCTGTGACGACATCAACAAATAGTCAATCCAAGACCATGTGGCATGTGCTCGTGAGACATGGTTATAATCACACTCAGTAGGGAACAAAATCTGCCAATATGAGCAAATAATAAAGTGTCCAAGTACATCCAGTTTCTTTATCCATATGGTACTACAGGTTTAAGTAGTATCTTCCTCTGTGGAAGCATCCCTTGGTTTTGAAGCTTGATACTGCTGTTTCATCCATGACGGAATGAATAAGTGTCCCAAGATGGCTGGGGTATCCTAACCAAGGTGGATGCTCCTTTCCCTACAGTACCTGATGTCCAGGGTGCAGTCCTGAACTCCAACCTGCCGACGTCCTGTGTCCCGAGGTGGAAACTTTGATTGGGGGTCTCCAGATGTTGTTCTTCTCTTCTCCCTTCATATCTTCTTTAAAAGATGTGACTGGGGACCCTTCTGGAGGAATGGCCTCTAGGGGAACAGTTCTTACCATCCAGCTCTGGGTAAGGAAAGGGGGCAGCAAAATACTTCCTTCCCAAATAACGATAAAACTCAATCTTGCCAAAAACTCTGGATCTTAACTACAGAATTCTGCAACCTCCTCTTGATAGGATGACAAGGTATACAGATCCCTCCTGTGCCTCTGGAGAGGGGATCTCAGCCTCCTAGAAGTTACTGGTTAAAACAGCAAAAATCCTAATTCTCTGAGCAAAAATAGAAAAATCCAACTTTCTACGTTCTTCTTCCCTCCAGTCTACCACCAAGACTGGCAGGGCAGTATCTCGCACCTTTTAAGCTTTTAACCCATACGCTCTATGGTAACACTTTATATTTATTTCCTGCCTTATCTACTTTCCAGCTTGTTGCAAGCTTCCAAGTTCTCCTTCCCTGTTGATTGTAACTTTGACTTATTCCTACCTATTCTTATTTTTCGTCTACTCGAATTGTTACTCCAGTTATACCCTTGTTAAATGTAAACCGATCCGATATGGTTATTTACTATGAAGGTCAGTATAAAAAACTGTTAAATAAAATAAATAAATAAAATAAATGTGTTAGTCTGGGGTTCTAACTTGGACAGCACAGTTAACAAACGTCTGTCCTTCATGAAAGCAAAACTACATTGCCTCCTGCTCATGTGGGCTAGCCCCCCTTGTGCCTAAAGGATGTCCAATTCCAGTTAACCTCTAGGAGAGGTGCTGTATTGAATGGCTTGTCCTGCAGCTGTCTAACAAGGGCTAGAAGCTAGGGCCATCTTGTATATATCTCATAGTATCTACCCACAAAAAATTACAGGTGTAAAGGCAATCTTTTTCAAACTTAGGCCTGGATTTATCAAAATGCGATAAGTATCGCATGCAATAGCAAAAGGGGTGTGTTTTATGCAAATAGACAGTTTGTTGCAATTTGCGCTAATACCTATGCGAAGAGCTAAGTTTGCGCAAATTGCGATAACATTTTCACACTTTGCGATACATGCCAGACCTGTTGTATTTCCTACATACAACCATTGGGGGACCATTCAGTCATTTTAGGACCCATGCATGAATAATGCCTGCAAAAAAAAAAGGGTTGTGCTAATTTTGGGGGAGGGAGAGAGAGAGTGAGAGAGAACAGCCCTACTGTCTTCTCCCTAGATAGGTATTTGTATCCCTATGGGAGGCCAAACTAGTAACTCGAGGTGAGGTTTAGGTAATAGTGTAGGGGGTTAGGGGCCACTTTGACATTCAATGTGAGATGTACGAACAGAACAGTGGTCTCTTGTGAAGATTTGATGACCTACGGAGAGAGGAAACTCACCCAAAGATGAGATTGGTGCAAAATTCTCTCCACGTAGCTTGATGTTACCCAGGTAGAGATTCCAGTAGATTTTCAGAAGGCATTTGACAAAGGTCCTCATGAGAGTCTTCTAGGAAAAGTAAAAAGTCATGGGATAGGTGGCGATGTCCTTTTCATGGATTACAAACTGGCTAAAAGACAGGAAACAGAGAGTAGGATTAAATGGACAATTTTCTCAGTGGAAGGGAGTGGGCAGTGGAGTGCCTCAGAGCTTCACCTTTATCTACATGTTTATTAATTCCTTCAAAAAAGTAAAGCAGATTTGTGAGGCAAGACTGACTTTGTTCCATTAAACCATGTCTTTCTATATGTTCTGTGATTTTGATATTTAGAACACTTTCCACTATTTTTCCTGGCACTGAAGTCAGGCTAACTGGTCTGTAGTTTCCCAGTTCGCCCCTGGAGCCCTTTTTAAATATTGGGGTTACATTAGCTACCCTCCAGTCTTCAGGTACAATGGATGATTTTAATGATAGGTTACAGATTTGTACTAATAGGTCTGAAATTGTATTTTTTAGTTCCTTCAGAACCCTTGGGTGTATACCCTCCAGTCCAGGTGATTTACTACTCTTCAGTTTGTTAGGTCTACCACATCTTCTAGGTTCACCGTGATTTGGTTCAGTCCATCTGAATCATTACCCATGAAAACCTTCTCCAGTACAGCTACCTCCCCAACATCCTCTTCAGTAAACACCGAAGCAAAGAAATCATTTACTCTTTCTGCGATGGCCTTATCTTCTCTAAGTGCCCCTTTAACCCATAACAGTCCAACTGACTCCCTCACAGGATTTCTGATTCGGATATATTTTAAAAAGTTTTTGCTGTGAGTTTTTGCCTCTACGGCCAACTTTTTTTCCGATTCTCACTTAGCCTGTCTTATCAATGTCTTACATTTAACTTGCCAACGTTTATGCTTTATCCTATTTTCTTCTGTTGGATCCTTCTTCCAATTTTTGAATGAAGATCTTTTGGCTAAAATAACTTTTTCACCTCCCCTTTTATCCATGCCGGTAATCATTTTGCCTTCTTTCCACCTTTCTTAATGTGTGGAATACATCTGGACTGTGCTTCTAGAATGGTATTTTTTAACAATGACCATGCTTCTTGCACATGTTTTACCTTTGTAGCTGTTCCTTTCAGTTTTTTTCTATTTTTCTCATTTTATCAAAGTTTCCCTTTTGAAAGTTTAGCACGAGAGCCATGGATTTGCTTACTGTCCCCCTTCCAGTTATTAATTCAAATTTGATCATATTATGATCACTATTGCCAAGTGGCCCCACCACCGTTACCTCTCTCACCAAATCCTGTGCTCCACTGAGAATTAGATCTAAAATTTCTCCCTTTCTTGTTGGTTCCTGAACCAACTGCTCCATGAAACTGTCATTTATTCCATCCAGGAACTTTATCTCTCTAGCATGTACCGATGATAAAAATTTACCCAGTCAATATTGGGGTAATTGAAGTCTCCCATTATTACTGCACTACCAATTTGGTTAGCTTCCCTAATTTCTCTTACCATTTCACTGTCTGTCTCACCATCTTGACCAGGTGGACGGTAGTATACTCCTATCACTATAGTCTTCCCCAGCACACAAGGGATTTCTACCCATAAAGATTTGATTGTGCATTTAGTCTCATGCAGGATGTTTATCCTGTTGGACTCTATGCCATCCCGAACATAAAGCGCTACACTGCCTCCCGGGTGGTCCTCTCTTTCATTGCGATATAATTTGTATCCCGGTATAGCACTGTCCCATTGGTTATCCTCCTTCCACCATGTCTCTGAGATGCCAATTAAGTCTATGTCAATTCACTGTTGTACATTCTAATTCTCCCATTTTACTTCTTAGACTTCTGGCATTAGCATACAAACATTTCAAAGTTTGTTTTCTGTTTGTATTTTCATTCTGCTTTTTAATTGATAGGGATAAGTTAGAATTTTTTAGTTCAAGTGAGTTTTTAGTTACAGGCACTTGAACTACTTTTCTTATTATTGGAACCTCACTGTCGGGATGCCCTAATTCTAATGCATCATTAGTATCCTTTGAAGATACCTCTCTCCGAACCATGCGCTGCTGAGCGACTGTTGGCTTTCCCCTTTGTTCTAGTTAAAAGCTGCTCTATCTCCTTTTTAAAGGTTAGCGCCAGCAGTCTGGTTCCACCCTGGTTAAGGTGGAGCTCATCCATACAGAAGAGACCCCCCTTCCCATAACATTCCCCAGTTCCTTACAAAACTGAACCCCTCTTCCTTGCACCATCGTCTCATCCATGCATTGAGACTCCGGAGCTCTGCCTGCCTCTGGGAACCTGCGCGTGGAACAGGAAGCATTTCAGAGAATGCTATCCTGGAGGTTCTGGATTTAAGCTTTCTATCTAAGAGCCTAAATTTGGCTTCCAGAACCTCCCTCCCACATTTTCCTATGTCGTTGGTTCCCACATGTACCATGACAGCCAGCTCCTCCCCAGCACTGTCTAAAATCCTATCTAGGTGACGCGTGAGGTCCGCCACCTTCGCACCAGGTAGGCATGTTACCAGGTGTTCCTCAAGCCCACCAGCCACCAGGCTGTCTACATTCCTAATAATCGAATCACCAACTATGACAGCCGACCTAACCCTTCCCTCCTGGGCAGTTGTCCTTGGGGAGATATCCTCGGTGCGAAAGGACAATGCACCACCTGGAGAGCAGGTCCTTGCTACAGGATCATTTCCTACTGCACCAGGTTGATGCTCTCCAATCACGAGACCTTCTTCCTCCAAGGCAGTACCAGGGCTAACAATCTGAAGTTGGGACTTGGCTACTATGTCCCTGAAGGTCTCATCTATACACCTCTCTATCTGCCTCAGCTCCTCCAGGTCTGCCACTCTAGCCTCCAGAGATTGGACTTGTTCTCTGAGAGCCTGGAACTCTTTGCATCGCATGCACATGTACAATTTCTCACCGGCGGGTAAAAATTCATACATGTGACACTCAGTGCAAAAGACTGGGAAGCCCCCCTCTTGCCAGTGAAGATTTGACCTCATTTGGAGTGAGGAAAGTCTCACAAAGATGAGATTTCTATAATGTTCTCTCATCCTAGCTTGATAGTACCCTGGTATAGCTGGCCTTCCTATAGTGATATAAATAGTTGAATACTATGATCACCTTATAAAGAGAGTCTCTCTCTCTCTCTCTCTCTCTCACACTCTCTCACTATTCCCAAGTAAGTAAATGCCTGTCTAGACACTTCACAAGTAGCAAACTCACCCTGTGATACTACCTATGCAAAGCACTAACATAGCACGTGGTGTGGTAATTAAAAAAATGATCATAGACACACCCCTTTTTCTTATCGCGGACGTTATCCATGCAAAATTATAGCATTTTGATGAATCTAGGGGTTAGATTGTAAGCCCTCTGGGGATAGGGAAATACTCATAGTACCTGAACATAATCTGCTTTGATGTACCAAAAAGCGGAATATAAAAAATCTAAATAAATATATGCTGTGCTTTCCAGTAGTCTATGTGGTTTACAGCAAGACATTCACAAAAACATTTTTTAAAAGACATTTATTTAAAAGTTATTTATAAATAACCAAAACAATTATTTCATAAAGTCCTACAATATTGTTAATTTTTTGCAACCTTCTTCTACTTTACTAATAAAGATGGATGAGCTCAGATTGATATGATATTTGTTGAAATTAATTTCTTCTAAGTGAAAAGCTTGTCTAAATAGATGAGCTTTGAGTTCTTTCTTAAATGTTATTCTGCAAGGCTGCTTTCCTAGAGCTATATGAATCTAGTTCCACAGTAATGGGCTGCTACCAAAAATATTCTGTCATGCAAGTCTAACAATATTGTAGCTTGGAACATTCAAAAGATGTTGATCTTCAAATCTTAGATTCGTAGCTGGTCAATAGATTTTCAACAAAGTATTGATACATAAAGGTGCAACATCATTCATAGCATTATGTGTATATCAAGCAGAGTATTTTAAATTGAATGCAGTATTCTACTAGGAGCCAATGTAAAGCACATAACATTGGGCTAATGTGATCAATAGCCTAGTTTCGGTCAAAATTCTGGCTGTGGAATTTTGTATCATCTGTATTGATTTTAAAGCATTGTTTCTCTAGTCAAATCCACTCATTTCAATGAAACATTTGAGAGGTCTTTTTCAATTGTAGGCCCTGTCTACTGGAATAATCTGCCAGAATATCTAAAATTTTCTGCTTGTACTAGCTCATTAAAAAAATTATTGAAAATACATTTATTTAAGCTTGACTTTGACCATCTGGGCACTTAGTACACATTTGTTTATTTTATTTATTTATTTTATTTATTTAAGGTTTTTTTATACCGGCATTCATGAAAGCGTTCACATCATGTCGGTTTACATGAAAACAGGGGAGTGAAGAATACAACCAATAACAAAAATAAACGTGATGAAGAGATGCAGTTACAATTAACAGGGGCTAATAAACTGGGAGGAGGAAGTAAAGAGAAAAGATAAGGTTAATTATAAACAATAGTACAGTATATATACACAGTCCGAAAAATACAGCTGCTGAGAGGTTTTGAATTTGAATTCAGTTTTGAATTCAGTTTGCTTATTTGTTTTATTTAGAATTATGCTATTTGTTTTATTATTTTGATTTTATGCTTGTTGTTTATTTATTTAATTTATATTGTGCCTTTCAGCCACTATGTTGTAAACCACCTTGAACTGTGACTAAGTGGTCAATACATTTTTAATCAACAAACAAACAAATAAATAAATAAAGTCCACCCTAATATCATATATCAACATTGAAGTAGATGTCATCAATTAGTAGAAGGACCATCGGCTCATGTGAATCTGTGTTATTGAACCCCATGTCTAATCCTAGATACACAAAGTCATTTTTACGAGTGCTACCCGCAGCAGCCCGGTGGCACGGCCCTCTCACCTTTTCACACGGACTCCAGCTCCTGGCTCCTCATCGCTGGTGGCGGTGGGCCACCAGTTCCGACCTCGGGTTCCCTCCGGTGCCTCTGGCCATGCCACGCTACCCAGTGTTACTAGCCAAGATGTCCCTGTTCGTCAGGCCTCTCCGAGTGGCCCATGGAGAGATGCTGCCATCAGCACCGTGCCCCTTCCTAGGTGCACACGCATTATTAGTTCTTTTAAAGGGCCCACGGCGAGAACCTGGCCATGGACCCGGATGCTGACTTCAGACTCTTCAGTGTATAAAAGCTCAAGCCTCGCTCCATAGCATTGCCTTTGCAACAGGTCTCCTCGTACTCCGAGTACTGTTGCTGATCCTAAAATCGTCTCTTTGTTGTTTTCCTGTTTTCCTGTGGTTCCCGGTTCCTGTTCTCCTTGTTCCTGTTTCGTCTATGTGTTGGACTGACTCTTTGGATTTGACCTCTGTTACACCTGACTACTCTTCAGCTTCTCTCCAGCCCCGGACCTCAGCTACACCTGACTACTCTTCAGCTTCTCTCTAGCCCTGGACCTCCGTTACGTCCGACTACTCTTCAACTTCTCTCCAGCCCCGGACCTCCGCTACGCCTGACTACTCTTCATCTACACTCCAGCCCCGGACCTCCACTATGCCTGACCACACCTGCCTTCTCCATGCTCTGACCATTGCCTTGATTGACTACACCTGCCTTCTCTGTGCCCTGACCCTTGCTTTGAATGACTATGCTATAGACTTTCCTGTGTCCAGAGTTCTATGTTGCTTGCCTCAATTTCCACTTGCCACCAGCTCTGATTCTAGCCTGTCAGTGACGCCTCCTCTCGCCTATCATCTGGACGTGGACTTACAAGGCTTAGGCCTTCCTTTGCTTGAGCGCCTCCAGTTCCTCATTGTTCCTTTGGCACCTGAGTTCCAGTACCAAATCCAGTCTAGGGTAGGACTACATCATCTACCAGCTGCTGTCTCTGGGCTGGATCACTTTTCATCTCTAGCTAACCTCGAGGCCCACCTAATTCCTGCCGGCCCCGGCACACAAAGGCTCAACCCGAGGGGAACGAGGGCTGGTATAGGTGAAGCTCCCATGTCCTCTTGCTTCAGCCCACTCAACCTGCTGATGGTGAGGACCCATAGGTCCTTGCCTACTAGTTGCATCAACCCCACCTCAGCCCAAGGATTCACCTCTGACTCAACAGTCATGATACAACTCTTATTTTATACTTTTTTCTTGCTTTCAAAATAGAACTTATTCCAGAAGAATGTACTGCCAAAAATGTAACAAATCCCCAACACAGGACCATGTTTCAGAATAAACTCCTTTGTCAGAGCGAATAAGCCACCAATCAACTTCTGTTTCTCTACTAGAACTGAAAATAAATAAAATGGCATTTGATAACAATATATGTTTAAACAAAAGGCAAAATGGATACACACAAAAAAATGGCTATGGTGTCTTCTTACTGATATGAATTAAAAAAATGGAAGTGACCTCATAGAATTGAAATGCTAATTTAGAATCAGAAATATCCAATCAAAAAAGATGGGATTCAAATCACAAAATTTCACTCAGTTTCCACATTAAGACCAATGGCTGTACAGTTTATAATCTGAAAATCCAAAGTTGTTCTCACAGTGTAAGTTGAGCGACCCAATCTCCACCTCTCCAATGAGGATGAGCAAATTTGTGCTCATGCCATTTTAATACACTGACATAATGATTAAAGTCCACACAATATTGAACCATAGGAGCTTGTAATTTTTTGGTGTTTAACATCTCCTATATTCAAACAGGCACGTCTTGATCTTATGTTTGATACATCTGACTTAAATCTTCTGGCTGAGACTTTTCCCTAAATTTGGAAAAATTGGCCTCTAGTAAAAATATGTAGCTATATTTAGCTGTTCAGTAGCAGTAAGTTTTCATATCATCTGATCTAGCCGCTTAGGTGGTTAAATCATTTTCAAATACTACCCAATATGGATTTATTCTATTTTGAGTCCACTGAATTGCATCTTCCTCCCCCTTCCTTTTTTGGCACATTATTATAGTGCTATTATAACGCCCCGGCTAACAGTCCCCAGTAGGGCGTCAGGAACCACACTTCAAACACAGTCTGATATTAAAATTTCCTTCTGATGTTAATTTTATCTGAATGTCCAGGAATCCCTAATCAAGCGGAAGATTCTTCTTCTAGGCCTTGTGCATTACTTAGATCTCCATCATGTATTAAAATAAAGGAAAAACAGCACTAATGATCTCATAATGGTAAACAACAACAATAAGCATGTTGGAAGCTGTTATGGTTTCCATCTTTAACTGTTACTGATGATTACTGCAAATTGTTATAACAGTTCTTTACACCTCTGGATGATCAACAGTCTATTTTTAGACTCCAGATCTTTAGTAAGATTATGGCCTTTCACTTCTAATAACTGTATACTGACGGTCAAGCAAATTTCAGTGAACACCGTTTAATATTTCTCTCCTCCAATAATTAAGGTAATTTACAGTTTCCCTCCAATAGACGGTAGTATTATAAATTGGAAAAGAACCTCTAGAGTGAAAACTCAAGATATTGACTAATGGGAATCCACCCTAGTGCTTAGCAGAGAAAGGATCTTAATGTATTTGTATATATGACCATCATAAATAGCTTTATTGGACATTAATCATCAACAGATATCTTAAGTCCAAATGAGATTGCCAGGGTTTTAATCATAGTCAATGTACATAGATCCTAAAAATCTTCATGTGACGCTATTTTGTATTTTATATAATTGCACTTAAAATAAGCTGTCCATTGAAACCTCTGCCAGTTTCTAATATTAAACACACTTATCTGTGAAAGAACCCGTGATCCATGAAGATGAAAATAACCCAATGTAAACACAGGAAATATCCGCTTAGAATCCCAACACTGAATCAATGTTACAAAATCAGCATTTTTGCACTTCTGCTTTTGCTTCAGGGGCCCAATGATAGTCCTAGGGCTAGGATGGGTCTAGGTAGTATTTATGCCAATTTAGATGTGTCTCATAGTAAAAAATTCCCAGTTCTCATACTGTTATGTTTGGTGGCTAGGGCCACATTCACTCTGACACTGCCAGACACTTGGGCCCTCTTTCACAGCAAACACCAACGGCCTCCTTCTGAGTGGCAGGGCACCACCAGAACCACCACCTGCAGTGCTTCCCCTTAGGCTCGCACATACCTAACATCCTTGTATTTAAAGGGCCTGTGGTGGGAAAAGTCCTTGGTGCCTCTTGATGACATCACCACCTCCAGCTCTTCAAATACCCCCGTCTTGCCTCAGCAACAGGTCCTCCTACTTTGAGTAGTCCGTGTTGCCAGCGTTCTTCATCCCTCGTCCTGTGTCCTGTCTCCATTAAACACAGCTATACTAACTGCACTAACCACATCCTCTGGCAACAAATTCCAGAGTTTAATTGTGCGTTGAGTAAAAAAGAACTTTCTCTGATTAGTTTTAAATGTGCCCCATGCTAACTTCATGGAGTGCCCCCTAGTCTTTCTACTATCCGAAAGAGTAAATAACCGATTCACATCTACCCGTTCTAGACCTCTCATGATTTTAAACACCTCTATCATATCCCCCCTCAGCCGTCTCTTCTCCAAGCTGAAATGTCCTAACCTCTTTAGTCTTTCCTCATAGGGGAGTTGTTCCATTCCCCTTATCATTTTGGTAGCCCTTTTCTGTCCAAATTTATTAGAAGATTTGGAACTATAAAACGACAGAAACTTCTAACTGAATGTTTTATCAACTTTGACTTTCCATCATTACTCAGTAAAGGTTATGTTGGAAACCACTAAATGCTTCCAGCGTGATTATTACTGCTGTTTACAACAAAGTGATTATTAGTGCTGTTTACAAGAAACTTTGCTACTGAATTGCCTATTAAGCAATTCTCATGGCCTAGGAAGTAAACTTAACCCCCCCTCCCCCTCCTGGCAGCAACTTTCAGAGAGGATTAACATCATATAAGGACTTTTTTTTACCAGCTTAACCCTTATTTGAAGTGTGGCCTTTGAAGTCCTGTGAGGGGACACTAGCCCAAGGGTTACACTAAGGAGTTGGGACAACCATCAGGTGGCAGGCTACCATGTTTTGTTTGGCAAAGAGAATTGTCCTGGAGTCAAAAGGTTTCTAGAGGAGAAAGCACTTTTGGAAAAACTTGGAGGAATCCTTTAAGCCTTTTCCCAGTACTCAAATGGTTTGAGGACTGGTCTTTTGTCTTTTGGGACTGGCTGAAGTTATACTTGGATAAAGACTTTCAATTTTTTGTACTCTGGACTGTTTCTATTTTTGTATAGAATAATTCCTACCAGGATCTCTGCTGGAGAATTTGGTCGTGATTAGGACCAAGCAGTGCAGAGCAAAGGCTGATGGTTGATATCTGCCTTCATGTTAGCAGGTGACCCCTGGTTTCAGTGTGGGATTTTGTTTTGAAGTTTGAAGGAAGAGCTGCGTTTGTGTAGTTCCCCTATTCTTTTTCAGTCTTGGGTTCAACCCCAGATCTTGTGGCTAGTGACAATTGTCTCAGTGATTTGTGCTGTGTTTGAGTATGTGTGGATTTTTATTGTTAAGAAGTTTTTTTTATCCACTCTTCCTGCCCAAGAAAGAGAAGTGGGGAAGAAGGAAGAGTTTTCCCTGTTTGCAATACTTTTGGACCCTTCAGAGCAAAAGATCTCTATGCCATGTAAGAGAATTTTGGAGAAGAGGATTGGATTCTACACAATTATTATGTAAAGGAGATCCTTGATGGCATAGGCATCGGAATGGGGAGGGAACCGCAGGGACCATGGCGCCCTCAAAATTTCCCCCATGCAGCTTTGCCATGGGAGACCAGGGGGCCTAAAAAAGATGCGCTGGAGGCAGCGGGATGGTGTTCAGTGCTGCCTCGGAAGAGAATCATTGCTGGCAGTGTAGGAGGCACGACTGTGCTACCAGGATCCCCTTACTCATACGCTCATTCAGTAAACAGGAGGAGGAGATGGCCACCCTTGCAGTACCTCTGGTGCTTCCTTCTTCTTCTTCTTCCATGCCGGCCTGAGTGTCACGCTTTAAAACACATGGTTCTGTATGCTGGGTCTGCCAGAGGAGAAGGAAGCGCTAGTGGCGTTGAATGGTTGGCTGCCTCCTCCTCCTGTTTAACTGAATAAGCTAGTGAGTAAGGGGATCTAAGGGATACAGAGTGACTTGATGGTCTTGGGTAGGAAGGGAATGGTGTGACTTGGTGATCGCCGGGGAGGGGGGGGGGAGGAAGGGAGTGAATCTACCAGTGATTGGGAAGGAAGGAGGGACAGAGTGTACTGGGGATGTAATGATGAGGGAAGGAAGGGAGGAATGGAGTGAATTGGGAATGGGGGCAGAGAAGGAAGAGAGGGAGTGAACTAGGGATTGCAGTGGGAGGGAGAGATAGAGTGAACTGAGGATTGGAGGAAGGGAGGGACAGAATGAATGGGGAATAGGGGCAGGGGAGGGAGAGAGTGAGCTGGGGATTGTGGGGAGAGGGAGGGACTAAGAGAACTGGGGATCACGGTGGGAAGGGAGAGAAGGAGGGACGGGATGGGGCAGGTATGACTCAGGGTGAGTGAAGGGTTTGTAGTGAGAGGGAGTGAACCAGGGTTTGTGATGGGCTGGGGAGGGAATCAGGATGAGTGAGAGGATTAGGTGGGGAGGGGGAGAAAATGAAAAAGTGAGTAAGGGATGAAAGACACTTTGGAAGAGAGAAAGAGAAGTGTGATTGATTGGGTTGCAGCTACCTTCCTTCTCTACCCTATCCGAATCTTCCCTCCTTCTCCTCAACCCCATTTCTAGTGCTCTCCCTCTTTCCTCTTTCTCTTCCCCATCCCAGTCTTCGATCCTTCACTTCTAGCCAGTGCCAGTGGAAGGGTGTCCAGCCGCCGTAGATGGTGACATCATCACTGCATCACATGACTCTCTCTCTTTCTCTCTTGACCCAAACCACCCCCCCAAACTCACACACAATGCACTTTTGCACCTCTATCTGCAGAAGCGATCTTATCCTTATTGCCACACCCGCATTGACGCACCCGCTTCTCCAGCCTCCTGAAAATTAAAAAATCCCGCCCTCGTATCAGCCTACAATACCATGCCCACTTCCAGTGCCCTAAGCGGCTGCTTAGTCCGCCTAATGAACTTGCAAGCCCTGCTTCCAGCCTTTGCTTCAGACTTTCCCATCCCTGATCTTTTCTCTTCCATTCCATTCCTGATCCCTATTCTCGCTCCTCCCTCCTATTCTTATTCTCCCTGAATCTCCCATTCTTCCTTCTCTTCTTCTCCACCCCTTAGCTCTCTACATTCTTTATTTCCCTCCTCTGTGATCTTCTCTCTCCCTGATGAATAGAATAACATCCAATAATTAAAAATTCATACACAATTTTTTCAAAATTTTCCAAACACCAAAAGAATATTTCAAAACAGGAGACACATCAAATAACACCCAATAATTAAAACTTCTAAGAATAAAAAAATGCTCTCCATACCTGGCAACTTTTGCTTTCCAGTCACCCTGAGATTTTCCTAAATCAGTTGGGGTGGTGAGAGTGCACAAAAACTTCTCCTCTCTCTCTAAGTACACATACAATCACACACATATATGCTCGCTTTCTCGTTCTCATCCATATGCAGTCACAAACACTCCTTCTTTCTGTCTCCCCCCATATACAAACACACACACTCTCTCTCTCCCACATGCAATCACACACATGATCTCTCTCTCATATGCATTCACATACACACGCGCTCTCTCTTCCACATGCAATCACACAAACACACATTCTCTTTCACACATGCAATCAGAAATGCAATCTCTCTCTCTCCTACAATGAAACACACATACACACACACACACACACACACACACACGGTCTTAGGGCCTGGGCCTCTTCTTCAGCTGCCAGTGGGATGGGATCTGTTGGTGGCCATTGGGTTTTCCCTCTCTTTTCAACTGCCATAGGATGAACTCCACAGTGGCCTTGCAGGCCTCTCTCAGTCTTCAGCCACTAGCGGGATGAGATCCACTGGTAATCACCTGGTTTTCTCTGTCTCTCTTTCCCTGCTGCCATGGCCTGCCAGATCATGGGATGGGAAGCATAAGGAGTCGTGTTTAACCGAATGCCATCTCCTGCTGCCACTGGACTAGTCTCGTGACTAGAGCTGGCGATGACATTCAGTCAAAAGTGAGTCCCGCTGCCAGCATGGGAAGGGGAGGGTAATGTAATCCCATAGCAAGCTGCCTGAAGATTTGCATCACTAATGGCTACAGCCAGACTCTCTGGTCCCCGCTGCTGCTGTGCCACTAAAAATGGCCTTGCGTACCACTCATTCCACACATGCTATAGGTTGCCAATCCCTGCTCTAGACTGTTCTCTTTTACTTCGATGCATGACCACATTACCCCCAGACTTATAGCACTTCATTGGCTGCATCTACAGTGGCGGATAAGATATAAAGTATTGAACTTAATCCACAAGATGCTATACAATGATTCCAAATACTGCACCACTTCTAACCTCAGGATTTATAGAATTGCCCGATCGCTTCGATCAGAGGTAAAATATTTGTTTGAGATCCTCTACTGTCAAAATGGAAAGTCTGGATCTAACAAGGGATAAAAAAAAGTATTAAAGACTTATTTATTGAAACAGACATATGGTTTAGTTTGAGGGCCTTTTGTTCTTTTACTTCAAGCTAGTTTCAGTTGTTATATATTAATTGTAGGTTCATTTTTTGTTTTTTTTATCTTTTTGATTTGTTATATATTTTATTATGAATGTCAATTTGAAAGTCATCTTGAAATGTACAACACACAAATTTTAATAAACTGAAACTATTCCTTAAGCTATCAAAATGATCCAAACCAAGGACTGATTTCTGTGGAACTTTGTTTACCACTACCTTATGCTACCTCCTATTCAACTAGTTTCCACTCCATTCAGTCATTTTAGGACCTATGCATGAATAATGCCTGCAATAAATAAGGGGTGTGCTAATTTTGGGGGAGAGAGAGAGAGAGAGAGAGAGAGAGAGAGAGAGAGAGAGAGAGAGAGAGAGAGAGAGAGAGAGAGAGACTCTTTATAAGGCACTCATATTAGGCAACTATTTATACCACTATAGGAGGGTCCACTAATAACTCAAGGTGAGGTTTTTGGTGGTGGTCTAGGGTTTGGGGGGCAGTTTTACATGCACAGTCAAAGGTACAAACAGCACAGTACACATTGGTGAATATTTAATGTGATTGGAATGAGGAAAGGAACACAAAGATGAGATTTCTACAATGTACTCTCATCCTAGCTTGATGCACTCTCTACCTAGGTGCTAATGCCTGCGATAACACCATAAGGCGATTTGTTAAGTTGCTTGTAAGTTGCTTATGCAGAACTGTATCAAAGGCCTTGCTGAAATCCAAGTACACTACAACTAGCGTTTTACCCTGATCCAACTATCTGATCACCTAATCAAAGAAATCAGTTCGAATCATTTGACAATATTTACCTCTAGAAAAACCATGCTGCCTTGTAACTTGTAATCCATTGGATTCGAGAAAGTGCATTATTCTTGTTTTAGCAACTATTCCATTAATTTACTCACCATGGTAGTCAGACTAACTTGCCTGTAGTTCTCAGAGTCCTTATATTTGTAAAGTTAAATCATCTGTCTGTCTCCATTCTTTTGGAACCAGTCCAAACTCTAAAGAACCATTGAAAGGGAAATAACTGCCAGAGCTTCTCTAAGTTCCCTTAATACCCTTGAATGGATCCCAAGTATCCTCATTGCTTTAGTTATTTTTAGTTTTGCTAGCTCCTCACGAACACAATCTTCAGAAAATTATTTGAGCATTACCTTAATTCCAATCCTATTTGTGTTCATTTTCTGTGGTCCTACTCCTGGCCCTTTCCTTAGTGAACAATGAGCAGAAGTATTTATGAAGCAATTCTGCTTTATCCTCCTCAGCTTCTGCATATTCCCCCTTCACCTTTGAGTCCTACAGTCCCCCCCTTTTCACGTCCTTCTATCACTAATATATCTAAAAAAAAAGGTCTTCTATCATATTAGCTATTTTTCTTCCATTTGCGCCTTAGCTTTCCTGACTACCTTTAGATCTGGGACTTTGTTTACCATACTATGAGCATTTGTGTACATAGCTTTCCAGATGTTACCATTTATTCTCATTTCTGTACAAGTGTTTACAAATGAACTTATCTGAATACTTTTACTTACCTCAGGGCTTTGTTTGTCTATCCACAGTGATTCTAGTTTAAAGTCCTCCTCATTAGGTTTGCCAGTCTGTTCTGGAGCATGCTGTTCCCTTTCTTCAATAGATGGATCCCATCTCTGCTTAGAAATACTTGGAACAGCATTCCATGCTCCAAGAAGCTGAAATATTCTCATCAACACCATCTATATAGTCATTCATTAATTTTTGGAATTCGACCTTCCCTGTCTGGCTCTTTATCCTTGACTGGGGGGACTGAGGAGAATACCACCTGAGAACGTATCTGCTTTATCTGCACTCTCAGAGCCATTAAGTCACTTTTGATATGCTCTGTGTTACCTATTAGGGTTGTGCAGACAGAACATTTTTGTTTCTGTTTCCTTATTGGTTTAAGAATGTTCTTATTTATCAAATTTTCATTTCCATTTACTGCAAACTAAATAAAAAAGTGTGTGTTAAATAAAAAATAGTGCATATTAAATCCATTTAGCATACATTATTTTGATATAGTGTGCATTATTTTTGCTTTATTGAGCATTGGGTTTTTTTTGTAGTGAGCACTAAAAATATTATAGGCTAATTTTAAAACTAGTGTGCACTTGCATGCATATGTTTTAAAATCTACCTCTACATGCTTAATCTTAAGAGATTGCTTGAGAAAATGTACTTCACGTATCTTTCTTCAGACTTTGCCAGCTTTTACACATCTATGTAGGCAGATTTTAAAACCTGCTTACCCGAGGAACAGCCCAGTTTTCCAATTGGGCCACCAGTTTGCCCAGTTAATATTGAGGTCTTCAAGACCCCTCTGGTTCTTCATACTGCATGCCTCCCAGTTGACCCAGACCCCTCATCCTGTCTTGAAGCCCTAAAGCTCAAGATCTACATACTTGCAGTTCATCTGGAGCAGCAGTAAAGTTATGCGAATAACAAGCCAATGCGTGCCGTGGTCTCCGGTTTTAAAATATGGAGTTACGTGTGTAACTGTTGGCCCTGTCCTGGAATGCTAGTGCTCCACCCATGCCCTATCCCTCTTATTTTTGATTTAGGCACAAGAATATATGCACATACTTTGTGGCTTTTTAAAATTTGTGCTGCTTGCGCGTGGCCCACATATGCGCATATCTGGGCATTCTTGTATGAACAACACTTTTAAAATTGACCTCTATGTGTACACTAAAAACTGAAAAATCTTCCGAATGTACTTCCATAGTACCTAGCATTATTATTCTTGCCAATATGATTGAGCAACATCAGATAGTAGTCAATAGGTTTGATGATCCTCGGCAATCTCTCCATAGCGTATCAGATCTTGGCACCCAACGGACAACACACTTCCCAAGACAACGTCTTTAAGCAGATGGAGGTCTCTAACTCTTTCAGAAGTGAGCTACTAAATGCCACTACCAATACAAGTTTTGGTTCTTCCTTTTCCTGGAATGGATTCTTCTCCTCCTCCACTTCCAGGGATGCATAACAGTTTTTCAACTTGAGAAAAATGTGAGTTAGAGTCAAGTGGCTCTAGTAATTTGGGTCCAGGTGTTATCTTGTGCTTCGACTTCACCTTCCCTCTGCTTGAGTATTCCATGTTTGATGCTTCAATAAGCATTTCATCGATGTAATCCTCATTCCCCCAGATGTGTCTTAGTCTTGCCACCTCTTCTGTCAATTCTACCACCTGTTTCCTGAGGGAATGGACCTGTAATCTTTCACACTGAACCAATTCCTTACTGTGAATCAGTTTATCTGTCTGGACAGCAGCAGAAGCAGTAACAGCAATGACGGCTTTGGTGATATGATGTTTCCCAGCCATCTTCAAGCTGTTAGGATCTTCTGGTAACTGTCTTCCAACTCTACTCAGAATCCCTGTTTGTAGTACTGTTTGCTTGCCTAATTGTTCCTTTGAAGTATGATGTGGTGTATCTCCTTTCAGACTATAATATGTACTTATGTATCTATGTGGTATGTAGTTTAGTGTGAATTCCTTTCTAGAATTTTGTTGTTTAGGATATAAAAGTAAGCTATACCAACTAGAAATGATTGCCACCAGGAACTAATAATATTATTATAATTTATTAGACTGGAAGTTATAAATAAATAAATAAATAAATATGATACCCATCCAGATCCCCCTAAAATGTAATTAATTTTTGTTCTGTATTCAGATGACGCAAATTTGGTCTAAATCTCTTACTTAGGCTCTCTTTCCTGGTGCAGAGCAATATTTTCCCTAACAAGTACTTCTTCCAAATCTATTTTCATATGATGTGTAATAGACCTACTATTTCTTTTCATTTAAAACAAGGTTAGTGTTTCACTTATTTGTAAGGCCACTAATTGATTGCTATTATGCACAATTATTTTTCCATACCTCATAAAAGGGCAGTACTCTATATACCAAGTTTGAGTGATGGTTAATTTTGCAATTATTTCTCCATAGTCCTAGTTAGTGCCTATTATATACATTTTTTCCATGCCAACTAAATTGGAATATTTTTAAGGGTAGATTAGAGACAGTGATGGGCTGTAAAAAAAAAGTGTAGTCACATAGTAATGAAGGTAGAAAAAACCCAAATAGTGCATTCATTCTGCCCAGCAAGTTTCTTATAGTAGTAACTGCTGCTCTGTGCAGGTTCCCCCATGATTCTGTTAAGGATAGACTAGGGATGGGTATTTAGGAGAAATAATATTGGAAATCAGATGAAATTTCCTATTTCATTTCAAAATGTTTTCAAAATGGAATAAGTTAAAGACCAACAAAATTTAGTTGGAATCTCATCTTGTTCTGAAAACCTATTTAAAAAAAAAAAGTTTCCAGTCGAGCCTAGGACTAGGCCCGTAGCCAGGCCCTCACCTAGGGAATAAGCAGGGACCCAAAGCAGGGGTCCTGGCTTTTGCCCAAGCCTGACTCTGGCGCTTTGGCTTAGGCCTAGTCCTGAAGCCTGGGCCTTGCCTAGGCATAGGCTGCGATCTACCGAAGAGGCCACGGCCTATGTCTGAGCATGATGCAGGGGTCCTGGCCTAGGCCCTGGCCCAGTGACAGGGCCTAGGTGGAGACCTGAGCAGAGACCTGAGCAGAGGCCCAGGCCTGGGAAATTTCCTGACAATCTCATCCCAAACTTACTAAATCTGACACCTTGTACTGGCCCAGTCTGGATGATGAGGCCTTAGCCCTGTCCCAGGTCTGATGCTGATACCCAGCCAGGAGGCCAGGTCCTGATGCTGGGAACTCAGTCTAGATCCAGACCTGATGCTGGGGCCCGGCCTGGAGGCCAATGCCTGGGCCTCAGCCTAGGCAAGAACCCGGACACAGACCCACTGCTGGCACCAGGGCCTTGGCCTGGACACAGGCCCGATGCACGGTCCCAGGCCCAGATCCTAGGCCTCGGAGCTTCTTTTATTTTCCTTCTTTCTTTAGCTCTTCTTTGCCAACTGATGCCATCCTCTGGTGTCATTGTGCTGGAGTTAATTAACTCCAGTGCAACCTCCCCAGCAGAAGGCACCATTTTGATGTATACAGTTGAATTAGCTGCCATACATCAAAATGGCACCCTCCGCTAGGAAGGATGTACAGGAGTTGGTGAAGAAAAGTAAAACAATGAAGATGTGGAAGAGGAGCCCTGGGTCTAGGACTAACTCTGGCCAAGGTCCAGGTGTCAGGACCCAGGCTTTGGGCCATGCCCAAGCAATCAGCCTGGGTCCAGGTTGAGGCCCCAGCATTGGCACCCAGCCTTTGGGCTGGGCCATGGTGTTGGACTTGGGTCTGGGCCCTGGCCTAGGCTGAGGCCCAGGCATTGCTACCTGGCCTTCAGACTGGGCCCCAGCATTAGAGCTGGGTCTGGGCTGAGGCCCTGGTGTCAAGTCTCGGTATCCTGACCGGGCTGCTGCATCAGGTCTTGGTCCGGGCCCTAGCCTAGGCTGGGACCCAGGAATCAGGACCCTGCCTCCTGGGACTCAGCCTAGGCCCCAGCATCAGGAACTGGCCTCCAGGCCAGGCCATGGTATCTGGCCTGGGTCTAGGCTGTGGCCTAGGCTGAGGCCCAGGTATCATTATACGACCTCTGGGTTTGGGCCCTGGCCACATGATCAGAGATGGAACATGAAGGAGTCAGACAATGTTCTACCCTCCTTCAGTCACAATCCTGGCCTAGAAATGTCTTCACTAATTTATGAAAGGGGAAAGCTTGAGGGTCACTACATTCAGTGTGAGGTTCTACATTCAGCCTTGACCACGTGTATTTGCACATGTTTTCATTTGTGTTTTACTTTAGAATGGATTTTCTGCATGCACCTCATTTGCATAAGCTTCCTTTATTATATCCTGCAGAAGTGCCTGCTTTTGCTGCGCATGCTAAAAAAAAACATGCGCAGACAACTAGTGCCAATTTCACCATGTGTCTTATCACATTGGTCCCCAGGTGCATTATAGATCAATTTTAGGATAACAGCATATCAGATACAAAAACATATGAACAGACCTACCAACATAAGTTAACCCTGTTGCCAGATATAACACATAACCCTAGCCCACATCTAACCACCATATATCAAATAAAGCATTTAGTATGTTTTGTTGAGGGTATTCTGCTACCGTGTAGTTTCTGTGCTAGGATCTGTATTAATCCAGTTTGCTATATTTTCCAATCTGCACTTCCCAGTAAGAGGCATATTAGTGTTCTAGGGCGTCTTGTAATATTTTCAGTGCTGCCTTTTAATTACAGATCTGCTGTGATTAGTTTTGTTTTGTTTCTTTTAGTGCATGCTAATTTTTGTAGTGCGCACTAAATCAATTTTGTGCATGTTAGATCATGTTAACATATACCTCTTGGATTTTAAAGGGCTAAAACAAAATGACTTGAAATGAAACAAACACAAAACAAAATGGTTTTTTTTTCAGCTGCACACCCCTGCTTTTAATAGGCAGGGCTGGTTGCTACTTTTTGTCTTGCAAAATAGTGCTGTTATGAAAAGGTAGAACTTCTGCAGGGTTTTGTGTTACTTTACAACTTGTCTGGTAGTGAATGGAGTTTATGATACTGTTATTCAATCATACCAGAATCTGAATATTCTTTTTCGGATTGAGAATCGTAAGGGGAAATGGCCTACTTCTTCTCTGCATCTTTTGTTCAGGGAGTGTCTGTTTGCACACTATCTGTTTGCAGACCTGTTTATACTAATACAATTGAATTTTTTTTTTTTACAGTTTTACACCTGGTGGAATAAGAGCTATGCACCCTTTGTTCTGGCTACACCCTTTTTTAAAATACCCTTTCCCTGCATCCACTCCTCAGCTGGTTCTACCATATTCATGCTTTACACTTCATTCTGATTGCTGTATGTAGTGCTAATTAGGTTCAGCCCAGCAGCACTCCCAGTTTGATTTGATTTATAATAGTGGGCATGGCAAGACAAGGGGAGCTTTCAGACATTTTCAACACTTCTATTGTCTCAGCAATAAAATAAAAATTAGAACAAAAATGAGGATGCAAGTTGTATGCTTAGTACTGGAGCCGGTACTGTGTGGCAGTCCACACTACATTTTGTGTATATGACTGTAGGAGATTGTTTCTTTGTTTTATTAATGAAGTCCTTGGGCCTGTTCAGTGACAGTCTTCTGCAATCCTAAGCCAACAGGATCAGTCTTTAAGGCTTCATGCAGACAGAAACCTCAGCTACCCTAAACCATGTGCACCCTATAGTTCAGAGCCCTAATAGGTCAATTGAATTGTTTGATTGTGGATATAAACTTAGCAAAAGTATTGAGACTGAGATTTCTGTATGCTGTCATGAACAGGGTATTTTGTGACTTGGAAAGCTGAAAATTAAAATCACTGTCTTAGGGCAGAGCTTCTCAACCTGTGTGCTGCAGCAATAGTGTTGCCAGATGGGCAGTTTTCACGCCCAGTTGGGCTACTTATTTCTGAGCGTGTGTAGGAAATTCTTTCCTTTTATTGGCTGTGGGATTTTGGACTATTTTTTTTTGTGTGTGTGTTGTTTTGGGCATTTTGCCAGAAGAGGAGCAGAGTGGGCGGGGCGTACGGCTATAAAGCATCAGAAGCTACTGCACGGGGGACAGGCGGCCATGGCAGGGCGTGAAACGGGTGAGACCAAGCTTGAGCGCTTGTGATTCATATGTTCCTGGAAGAGCTAACTAGATGGCTCAAAGGTTCACCATGCAACTTTACTGTGTTTTTTTCTTATTTTAACTTTTGACTGACATTTTTCTCTTGGGAACCCTGGGCTTCTTGCCCAGAATAAAGATAGTTGTTCAGTACCTCTGATATAGTCACATGTCTAGTGCTCTCTATTTTTATTATTAATTTTCTACATTTTGTGCAGGATGTATGAACTGTTAAAGGGTAATGCAATAAAATTAGAAGAAGGCCGCTGTAATGGGATATTTCTACTCCACACGCTGACATATAAAGATGCTAGGAAACAGCCAAAGTTAAAGGGAATGGCGGTGACAACCCAGGGACAAAGCAGGAGAAATCAAGTTGACTTGGGAGTTATACAGGATCCTAATACCGAAGCTGCTGTATTCAAACCGAATCTAGCAGGATGCGACGTTGGTGTGGCAGAGCCAGCGGTACTGCGGTAGCTGGAAGGCATTTTTCTAGTAGTGATTGTTGTCTCTTCCTGACAAACTGCTTTCTTTGCTCTGCCACCTCATTTCCATCCTGCGGGACTTGAAACAAAGCAAGCTGCATGTTTTACCACCCCTGAGCAGGAACGGAACAGCAATATGCTGACACTTTCCCCACTCAGCAAGGAGATGAGCTGAAGTGCACTTTCTATTTGTTTGGCATAAAAAGAGGGAGAAGATGGTTGAGAGAGTGGAGGCAGAATGAATTTTGGTTTTGTGACCAGTTGTAGAATTATAAATGTCTTTGCTATAAAACGGGTCTGTGTGGTGGTGGTGGGAGAACTCCGAGGGATTCATTCACTAAGCATTTTTCCCATAGACACAGAATGGGAGACAAGTCTTAGTGAATCAGGCCCTTAAATGTGCTGTTGAATTGAATCAAAAAATGTCTCAAAATGGTGCTGGTAGTCAAGCCCTGGAATGGGCTACTCGGGGATGTGGTAGAACAGACAAGGCCGGGGCAAGAGTATTTGATGGCCTAGGACAGTGATGGTGAATTCTAGTCCTTGAGTGTCACAAACAGGCCAGTCTCGACCATTTTTCGTGCATGTCCCATATTTGCTCGCATGCTTTTCAAACCCAAACTGTGTGTGAGAATTCACCATCTGCACAACACATACTTTTTTTTTTTTTAAACTATGTCTTGCGCTTGCTTTTAAAATATTGCACTGAATGTGCAGGTCTCAGCGGAGCCGGTGCAAGAATATTTAGTGCCCTGGAGGGTGGGTCATGTCCCCAACCTAGACCTGTTTCTAATACATCTTGAATGACGCAGCTCTGCACAGCTCTCAGATGAACCTTATGCTATGGCAACACCGAACATGACAACCTTGATTTTTAGACTTTCCTAGCAATATTTTTAAACTTTTTTATATGCATTGTTAATTTTGTAAATTTCTCTGCATGCAATGCAGGAGTTTGTGTACAATCGTCTATAATAAAAATTGTTTTTGCAACTTTTGAATTTTGGGTTACTTTTGGGCTAGATTTGGTGATTGATTGGGCTCTTAAACATTTGGGCATCTGGCAAACCAGTACAGCAAGATCCTTGGTATGCCACAGGAGATATCCTCATCCCCAACTCTCCTCCATACCCTCACTCTGCAAGGCTGGCACAGGGCGCAGATGGAGAAGTGCCATCTGCATAAAGTGGGAGTTTTATGCAGTGCACAGAAGCCGATTTAAGGCAGAGATTCAGATTGAGATAGCTTTATTGGCTTGGCAATTTTATGTGTTTCCAAAGCAGTATACATAATGGTTAAAATATAAGAAGAAAGAAAAAAATAGCAAAATAATAACAGTGAAGTAAAATTACAGGCTACAGAAAGTACAGCAACAGGGACAAAAAACTCAGCTTTTGATGCTAGTCCATATTGTCCTTGGTCAGGTTTCATTTCTGGCCTGGTGCCAGGATAAAACATATTTTACTGCAATGACTGCTGTTTCTCCTCTTTCCTCCAGGATTATACAGAGTTTTTCCTGCTCTTTTTTTGTAGGATATCCTTGATTTTCTCTGTCAGCTCTGGGAAATGTGTGTCTCTGATTCTTTGTATTCAGCCCAGGAGGAAATGCATTTATATTTTTAGTTATCCCCTGCTACATTGCATATAGATTCTGGCTTCTTGGGGTTTCCAGTTCAGTTTTTGTCTGCATCTTTCTATTTCTAATCTCGGATCACTTATTCTACATTTGGTTAGACCAGGGGTCGGGAACCCATGGCTCGCGAGCCAGATATGGCTCTTTTGAGGGCTGCATCTGGCTCGCGGACAAGTGTCGCCACACTTTGCGGTTCCCCGCTGACCCAGCTGCTCCCCGGTCCTCCGCCGCCCGGGCTTAAAATGCTGTCAGCCCGGGCGGAATGCGGCAGGACAGCTGGAGTCAGCGGCACCGGCGTGCTCTCTTCTCCTCCCTCCCCCCCCCCGCGGCCCGGAAGAGGAAGTGGAGAGCATCGGGTGCCTGCGCGGAAGAAGAGACCGTGGTCTCTTCTTCCCGTGCAGGCACCCGATGCTCTCCACTTCCTCTTCCGGGCCGTGGGGGGGGGGGGGGGGGAGGAGAAGAGAGAGTCAGCGGCACGACTGGAGTCAGCCGGGTGCCTGCGCGGGAGTCATCGGGTGTCAGCCGGGTGCCAGCGCTGGAGTCATCGGGTGCCTGCGCGGGAGTCTTCCCGCGCAGGCACCCGATGCTCACCACTTCCTCTTCCGGGCCGCGGGAAGAAGAGAGCGCACCGGCGTGCTCTCTTCTTCCCGCGGCCCGGTAGAGGAAGTGGTGAGCATCGGGTGCCTGCGCGGGAAGAAGAGGCCACGCTAATGTCCGACGGGAAGAAGACTGCAGCGCGGCTCGGAGGAAAATGAAGAGTTTCAACCGCGACCGATGGGACTCCGCCTTCGCCTCCGCGAGGGCTGAAAATGAAGGAGGTTAGCATTGGGAAGAGGCTGCTGCTGCTGCCGCGAGTTCCCGGGGTGGGGGTGGGGGAGAGTGATAGTGAATGAGCGAGCAAGCATGTGTGTTTGAGATCCTGTGTGTGTGAGTGAGAGATTGCATGTATGTGAATGATTGAGAGCCTGTATATGTGAAAGAGAGTATGTCTGTGATTGAGAGCCTGCCTGTGAGAGAGAGCATGAATGTAAGTTTACCATTGGGAACCTGTATGTGTAAGTTTGTGATTGAAAACCTGTTTGTGTGAAAGAGTATGTGTGTATGATTGAGATCCTTTGTGTGTGAGAGAAATCATGTGTATGTATGATTAAGAACCTGTGTGTATAAGTAAGAGAGAGATCATGTGTGTCTGTGTCTGATTGACAGCTGGTTTAGGTGATGGAGTATGTGATTGAGAGCCTGTGTTTCAATGAGAGAGAGAGATCATGTGTGTCTGTGTGTGATTGAGAGCTGATTTAGGTGAGGGAGCATGTGAGTATGTGATTGAGAGCCTGTGTGTAAATGAGAGAAAGAGAGGACATGTTTGTAAGCATGTGAATGAGAGTCTGTGTGTGAGAGAAATGTGTGTGATTGAAAGCCTGTGTGTGTGTGTAAGCGTGAAAAGATAGACAGCATGTGTGTAAATGTGTAATTAAGAGCCTATATAAGTGAGAGAGAAAAAGCATGGGTATATGTGAGTACTGAGAGCATGTGTGTATAGGTGTGTCATTGAGAGCCAGTGTGAGAGAGAGCGCTGGTATGTGACTGAGAGAGAGGAGAAAGTTCCAAGCAAACCACCCCGCCTCCTCCTAATTCAGAACAATCTCAGGACACCTGGATATCAAACGTTCCCAGGTATGCAGAGCAAAAAAATTTTTGTATCCTTATTATTTTTCATTACTGGATCTTTGTGTCTGCTATTTTGAAATATTTTGTTGGTATCTGGAAATGTTTTATGAGTTTTTAATTATTGGATATTCCACTCATCAGCTGTTTCGAAATATGTTCTTTTTGTTAGTACAGTTTTAATGCTGATGATTTTATATTTCTTGATTTGTTTTATAAGGATGGGTGATGTTTCTTTTTTCCTTTGTTACACTGCATACAGAGACTCTGGCTTGTTGCAGTTTCCAATTCAGTTTTTTCTGCATGCTTCTTGTTATGCGTTTTGGTCTCTTTATTCTATGTTAGGTGAGGGACAGCACGTGATTCAGGTGAGGTTTTCTGCTGGCGTGTTGTTTCTGTGTAGGACTCTATAGCAGCCTGACTTGGTCCGTTTTCCTAATAGGAGATGTATGTATTGGTGTCTTAAGGCCTGGTGTAATATTTTCAGAGACTTATTGTACATTAAAAGTATGATCTTACATAAAATGCACACATTTACTTGTATTTAGTTTTAAACATATTGTATGGCTCTCATGGAATTACATTTTAAAATATGTGGCGTTTATGGCTCTCTCAGCCAAAAAGGTTCCTGACCCCTGGGTTAGACTGTCTGTTTTTGCATTTGTAACTAAAGTGACATATTCTGCTAGTGTATCTTTTATGTGTATGGATCTGTAGAAGTCAAGCTCGTTCTGTTTTCCAGTTTTCATTTCCCATTAGGAGGTATATTGGTGTTCAAGAGCATGTTGCAGTATTTGTATTGCTGCCTTTCCATAGGCCACTTGTAGTTGTTTGAATTCCGGGTGTTAGTACTCGTTTAATATGGCAGATTTGCTACATAAGACCTGAGTGTGTTTTTTCCAGGGTTTTGTGTTACTTCACAGGGTGCCTAGAAGTGCAGGGAGTTTGTGTCTCTGTTACTGAGGTTTGAAAAAACGATTCACTTACAGCAAGCCTTCCAATACGTTTACGAGAAAGGAGACATCATATCAATGCCACATATGTTGGAGCTTCATGGTGGTATTATTACATTTAAATCATCAGTCTCATATTTAAACTTTATGATTCATTTAAAAATTGCAATACAACAAATTACAATTATCCATATTCATCTCAATATTATGCTCTTGACATAGGTAGGTTCTCTGTTTTGATTAAATCTGCTTCAGGAGAAATTTCTGTATCTAGACCACAGCTTCTGGATGAGTACTTTGATTACAGCTTTTCTGCACAGAAAACCATCAGCAGCTAATTTCTATATATAATATAAGCACGGACCGGAAGGCTTTGATAAAATGAGGACAATGGAAAAAAAAACTGAAAGGTGCAGCTACAAAGGTTAAAAGTTGAATTTTAAAAAGCCCAGTGCTTGCCAAAACCGGGAGATACACGCCCAAATTGGGCTGTAGCGCAGCGAGCGGATTTTAAAGCTGCCCGAGTACATGCGTGCTTGCCACTACATGCACAAACGAAAAGTTCCAAAAACGAGGAGGAGCATGGGGGTTCCTGGATTTCACATTGGAATTAGTGGTAACTAAATCCCCTGACACATGACTTGCAAGTTATAAAATAAAGATAAATAGATCAGCAGGGTTTTAAGGGTCTGGGCTAACAAGAGAGAAGGGAGGCTATTAAACTAGGGGGGTTTGGAAGTCTTATTCCTTACCTGGACAAACTGGGAATGAACTGGTTAAACTGGTAAGGGTGTCAGTGCAAATGTCTTTTAAAATCCACCCACTTGTGCGGTAGAAGCAGCATTTATGCGCATAGGCATGCATCCACTTAAAATTGTGCTCACAGTCAAGTTATTTTAGAACAGGAGCCCTTAAACGCGCATATGTTATAAATGGCCATGTCCCCGGGCATGGGCTGATGAATGTGCGCGTCTGATCAAAATTTACCATCCCTGAGTGTACAACAGCTGTGGACATTGTTTAAAAATACCATTTTAGAAGCGCAGCCCAGATGTATTCCTCAGGTTAAAAAAGGTGGAAAGAAGGCCAAACGACTGTAGGCAAAGTTTAAAAGGCTATTTTAGCCAAAAATTGGCAACTTAAATGTAAAACATTGATAGGGCAGGCTAAGAGAGAATTTGAAAATAAGCTGGCCGTAGAGACAAAACTTTATAATAAAAACGTTTAGAATATATCCAAAGCAGGAAGCCTGTGAGGGAGTCGGTTGGACTGTTAGATGATTGAGAGGGTAAAGGGGCACTTAGGAAAGATAAGGCCATCACGGAAAAAGTAAATTAATTCTTTGCTTTGGTGTTTACTAATGAGGATGTTGGGAGATACCTGTTCTAGAGATGGTTTTCAAGGGGGAGGGGGTGAATCAGATGAACAGAACCAAATCACGGTGATCCTGGCAGATGTAGTAGGCCTGGTTGACAAACTGAAGAGTAAAAATTGCTCGGTTCAAATGGTATACACCCCAGGGTTCTGAAAGAAATAAAAAATGAAATTTCAGACCTGTTTCTAGCAATTTATAACCTAACATTAAAACTGTCCATTGTACTTGAAGACTGGAGGGTGTCCAATATAACCCCGATATTTAAAAAGGACTCCAGGGTTGATCTGGTGAGTCTGATGTCATTGCTAGTAAAAAATCGTGGAAACTATTCTAAAGAACAAAATCACAGAACATATAGGTAGACATGGTTTAATAGGACACAGCTAGCTTGGATTTACCAAAAGGAAGTCTTGCCTCACAAATCTGCCACATTTTTATGAAGGGGTGAATAAACATGTGGATAAAGTTGAATTGGTAGATGTAGTGAATTTGGATTTTCAGAAGGCATTTGACAAAGTCCCTCATGAGAGGTTTCTAAGAAAACTAAAGTCATGGGATAGCAGGCAATGACTTTTTGTGAATTGCAAAATGGTTAAAAGACAGGAACCAGACAGTAGGATTAAATGGTCAGTTTTCTTAGTGTAAAAAGGTAAACAATGGAATGCCTCAGGGATCTCTACTTGGACTGGTGCTTTTTAATATATTTATACATGTTTTGGAAAGGAGTATGATGAGTAAGGTGATCAAATTTGAAATGACAAATAATTATTTAGAGTAGTTAAATCACAAGTGGATGGTGATAAGTTGCAGGAGGACCTTGCAAAACTTGAAGATTGGGCATCCAAATGACAGATGAAATTTAATGTGGAGAAGTGCAAGTTGATGCATTTAGGGAAAAATTACAGATGCTATACTTTTATGATATTAGGTTCCATATTTAGAGTTACTATCCAGCAAAAAGATCTAGGTGTCATAGTGGATAATACATTAAAATTGTCAGCTCAGTGTGCCGCAATGCTCAAAAAAACAAAAAGAATGTTAGGAATTATTAGGAAGGGAATGGTGAATAAAACAGAGAATGTCATAATGCCTCTGTATTGCTCCATTAGTACTGTGTACAATTCTGGTGGCTGCATCTCAAAAAAGATATAGTTGTACTGGAGAAGGTACAGAGAAGGGCAACCAAAATGATAAAGGGGATGGAATGGCTCCCCTATGAAGAAAGGCTAAAGAGGTTAGGGCTGATCAGCTTGGAGAAGAGTCGGCTGAGGGAGGATATGATAGAAGTCTATAATATCTTGAAGGGACTTGAACGTGTAAATGTGAATCGGTTATTTACTCTTTCAGATAATACAAGGACTAGGGGGCACTCCATGAAGTTAGCAAGTAACACATTTAAAACAAATCGGAGAAAATTCTTTTTCACTGAATGCACAATTAAGCTATAGAATTCATTGTCAGAGAATATGGTTAAGGTAGTTAGTTAAGCTGGATTTAAGAAAGGTTTGGCCAAGTTCCTGGAGGAGAAGTCCATAAACTGCTATTAATCAATTTGACTTAGGAAACAGCCAGTGCTTATTACCAGCTTTAGTAGCATGGGATCTATTTAATGTTTGGGTACTTGCCAGGTCCTTGTAACATGGATTGGCCACTGTTGGAAACAAGATGTTGGGCTTGATGGCCTTTCTGTCTGACCTAGTATGGCAACTTTGTCTGTTTATGTTCTTATGTTCTGTCTCACATTCTGGCCAGCTGAGAAAAATACCAGGGCTAACACCTTATCTCGTTCTTTCAACTCTACGGATACCACTACTGAACCGCGGTTAATATTAGATCCAGCAAAGATTCTCATCACAACTACTCTCTCTGTTATACCCGGCAAATCTCTGGTACCCACACACCTCCAAGAAAAGGTTCTTCAGTGGATCTATGATTACAAATTGGATGGACATCAGGGTAATGAAAAAACTGTTTTTTCATTGCCTGATCTCTCTTCAGTACTGGTGACTTTGGACAGTCCGAGACATACGTACATATGTGGAATTATGCCTCAATTATACTTACAACAAATCCTCACATCAACATCCCTGGTATCTGCTCCAGCCACTTCCAGTTCCAGACATATCCTGGAATCGTGTATCCACCGACTTTATTACAGACCTCCTTCCATCAGTAGGCAATACCGTCATCTGAGTGGTGGTGGATCATTTTTCAAAGAAGAGAACACTTGGGAGCTCGCAAAAAATTTCCAGGCCTCTCTGCTAACCAGACGCTTCCACAGATTGTTTCCCCATAAGCAAGGCCAAGTGTTTGGGGGAGGGAGCTTAGAACTGTAACGTTGGGGCAATCACAGGTCCAACCTATAACCAGCCTCATTTACCCAGACCACTGCAACAGAATGCCACTATCTCACTCTCTCCACCATGCTGCACCTCCTTTGGCGTGCTCATCTCTCTGCTCCCTTTATTGGTGCCGTGGCAGGAAATGGGCCACGGTGTCGGATGATGATGATGATGTCACAGCCCGAGGGCCATTTAAGTTCCACCACTTCAGTTCACTGATGCCTTTGCAATGGGTGCCCTGCATTCTGGAAGTGTGCATTGCTCAGCATTTCCTGTTAAAGTGTTCTTGTGTTCAAGCTGTCCTCTGTCTCCTGGTGTCCATGCATTTCTGTTTTTTCCTTTGCCCCTGCCTGGTTCCTGGCCTCCTCCTGTAGTCCTGCTTATCTCATGCCTGTTCCCTGTGCTGTCTTGGTCCCATTCTGTCTCTTGGTTTCCAGACCTCGGAATGATCTCAGCTCTTCGTTCTCTCAGTCTGCCTCGACCCAGAACTGGATCTCTACCCCCTTTCTGCTGCTAAGTTCTGCCGGCCACCAGATCCTAGTGTATCTTTTGATTGATTTTCCTTGTCTATCACAAAAAGGTTAGGTCTCTATCTAAAATTTATATAGATGTCTCCACTAGCTCCAGAAGGAGCATTGATCAGAAGCGTAAGGGAGAGATAGCAAGTAGTTGTGCATCTCCAAAGCTCCTGGAAGTGGAAGGGTGATTTACCCTTTTTTCTGTCTGGCGAGTGCGTTTTTCTCCTTTAGACAGTTGCAGTGAGTTCCAGGTGGGACTCGGAAAGCAATGCAAGGAGGGTGAATATTTTCAGGTCTCAGGATAAAAATTTGTCCTTTTTGCAGTGTTCACCCACAAGGTAACTGAGTACTTCTTTTCTAAGTGAGAGAAGAGGATTTAGAAGCCCATAGGGAACAGTGGAGGTCCTAATTCCTGCAATTGTTACTCAAGCAACCTGAGAAATTGCTTTCTTGTGATTTGTTATTTTTTTTTCTCTTCTGACTTAAAGAACAGTTTTTCTGTACTGCTTTGCTTGTTTCTTTTAACACAGTCAAGTATTATTTTGTTTTGCAACACAACACGACATGTTGTAAGACTATGCACGTGATCCCCTTGGGCTCTATAGCTTTGCTGTCCTCCATGGAAGAATCCTGATCTGCGCAGCTGCAGTTGGGTTTTCCTCAATCTCTGCAGCGTCTGAAGGTGGATCCTTCCCTAGGGTTGCCAACTGGCTCCAGATTTTCAGGACAGGTTGATCCAGTCCTGGTTTTAACCCATTGCATGCTGGGACTTATTCTGGTTTACCTATTGGATTCCCTCAGAAAATCAAGATTATAAGTACCTCCGTGCAGGGGAGTATTTTATTTATTTATTTGTTTATTTTTATGTACCGATATTTGTGGTAGCATCAACCTGTCCTGAAAATCTGGAGCCGGTTGGCAACCCTACCCTGGCCTATTTCTGGGAGAGCCTCGAAAAACTTTTAATGTACAGCACCACGAAAGCAGTTACACAGTTTAGCATTTAGAGGCAATAAAACATGCACTGTCTGTATGTGTTCTGCATATAACATAAAATTTAAAACACTTTCATGAGTTTTTGAGAGCAAAGTCATTGTTGATATCATCAAATGATAAACTATGAACTTTATCATTTTCTATGAACATAAGGCTTAATTGCAGACTACTTTTCTTGCAGCATCATTGATCATTCTTGATCTTTTCAGCTGCAAAAATGACCTTTCTTCTGAGCAGTTTGTTACCGTTAGACTGAAAAAGAGCCACAACACTGCTTCTACATTAGGGAAAGCCGATTGAATCTTTTCCTGGATGATGACTTGATACAGCTCCTGGTGGTATAAATGTTTTTCATCTGAGTCATTTTGCTTGATATAAACACAGAAGGGCTTTATTTTTCCGATGAGGTTGACATCATCATTGTCAGGACAGTATTTCATTAGAAGCTTTACACCTTCACACAACAGTTTTTCTGAGGCATCTGAATCAACCTAAAAAAATGAAAACTTGTGTGCAACATTTTCTTATATGATTGCCCTTTTCTTCAAGTTGCTTTCAAGTGAATCTGTCATAGGAACAAAGGATTTCATTTGAAACTTGTCTCTTGGAGAAAGCCTTTCATTAGTACATCAACATCATTGACTTGTTTTTTGGTCATTCTTTATCTTTTATTCACATACTTGTAATCTACATCTGGCAGGTATTCTTTTGTTTTATGTATTTATTAATCAATCAAACCTAATAGTCTGACTTTTTAGCATATACTCAGGGCAGATTACATAAATACAGACAAATACATAAATAGATTTTAAGCTTATTTGTTTTTGGGGTGGGAGAACGTGGAGGTTGCAGTTTTGAGAGCTGAAGAAAACTTGAGAAAAGAGACTGGAAAAGGAGAATTGTGAGATTTACGGTACCTGGCAGTTGTTCAGTTGTGACCACATTGGAGAGATGATGTTGTAGAAAAGTAACTGTTAGAAACAGAGCAACGCTGAATCTGATGTCTGAACACCATTGAACTGATGGGTTTGAATGCAGACCAGGGCTTGATTTGTGGGGGAACGGCCAGGGAACTCAGTTCCTGTACTTCTTCTCAGGCTTAAGAGGCAGAGCACAAGGTCTGTTCTTCTCCTGTCTCTCCAGGCAGGTTGCAGGGAAGAGACGAGTAGGAGGTGAACCTGGAGTGCACAGATAACAGCCACTGTGCTCCCAATCCAGGCCTTCCCCCCACTTCTTCTCCTGTATTGCAGGGAACAGAAGGGAGAGGGGTTATACAGAAGCAACCATTGCAGAGGAAAGAACAGATATAAAAAGGTTTGAATCAGCACAAGTTTGAAACTTGTGAACAAGAGTGCCAATTGCCAAGGCTTCAACCTTGGCCTTCATGAATGCCACTACTCACAACTTTCAAACTTGTGCTAATTCAACCCCCCTTTTGTGTCCATTATTGAGGGCTTAATTTGTAGCAAAACAATCCAGAATGGCATTCTGCCACCTTTTTTTTTTTTTTTAGGACCCAAGAAAGCGAGCAGAGCCGGCAGTGTATATCAATTCTGACTCCCCTAAGGAATCAGAACAGACCCAGTAGTCGTATGGATTATTTACGGTCTCTCAGCCCTTGGAGGAAGCAGAGAAGGACAGAGAACTTTGAAACTGCTTATCCTGAAACAAGGGTAGCCACTTGGCTTTGATTTTTGTGTAATTTCCATGCACAATTCAGGATGCAGTGAGAGACAACGGCCAACATGAAAAAGACAGGGGGTGAACGCCTGTTAGCCCCACTGCTTCTGCCACTCCTGAGTGTGTTGACTTCCTGCTTATCATGCTGTCATCTCAGGTCCTGTTGCCTTTGCTGCTGTTGACCAAACTGATGAGGGTGAAAGGGCCAAGAGAGTAAATGAGGGGATGTTGGGGGAGGGAGGAGAGAAGTGAGTGAAGGGATCAGAGAGAGGGCAAGGAGAGTGAGTGGTGTAATTTGTGAGGGCAAAAGTGTGAGTTAAAATATTGGAGAAGTGTGGGTTGTGTGGGGGAGAGGGGGAAGAGTGATTGAGGGGATCAAAGATGCTATGTGATGTGAAGGAGGGGATTGGGGGGACTATGAGATGATCAGAGTGGGGGGAAACCTGTGACTAAACTGATCAGAGGGGATGGTTAGGATTGGGAATGGTGGAGTGAGGGAGAGAGAAGAGAGTGCATGAGGAAAGCATGTGGTGTTGGTCCCTTCCTTCCATTCCCAAGGAGGCAAAGAGTAGGCTCCATATCTCCTGTCCAAGGAGACTGGAGACAGCGGACAGAGCACCCAGTCTACTCCCGCCTCCAAGACAAAGCTATTCTGGCTTAAATAGGAGGCCTGTACTTTATTGTCTGAGGAGGGTGAGGAGGAGAATGCTAGAGAGGGTGATTTTTCCTGGAAGAGAGGGGGCTTGAGGATCACCAGGGATAGGTGGCTAGATTTAGGGCCACTGTGCAATTTATGTGGGGGTTGAAGACGGAGGATCAGGATCATCAGAGCAGAGAGGGGCTTATAGAGAAAGTACCCTATTCTATCTGCCTTCTCTTCCTTATCCAAGTGATCCTTCATCCCCAACCCCCAGCTGACCTTTGCCTACCAGTGCTAATCAATCATGTTAAGAGTATGAAGAGTGTATTTGGGTATTTTTGTGTATGAAAGAGAGTTACACCTGGTCCTGATCCCATCCCTTTGCCCAGGTCACACCCAGCCATCTCACCCACTCCACACTTCCACTACTTTGTTGTCTACAAATTAAGCCTTGTTGCAGGCTATTCTACGCAGATCCTACAGCTCAGTAGTTCATGAACTGTGCTGGAGAATGAGAAACCCAACTTATATATTCAGTTCAGGGTGATTGTGGCCTTCCAAATTAACTCAACATGATGATATTTGGTCTCCCAAAGTATATGGGGCAGGGGGTGGATGTCATTTTTACACCTACTGTTGCAATCATGCCAAAGAGGTCACCAATACTCCCATCCACAAGAGAACACCAGCACCTCTGCTCATGGAGGCACAGTTATATCCATGGAGGCTACCAAGCCTACATCCAGCTCTGCATTCCCAGTCACAGCAATGTGGGTTTGCTTTACCTGGTAAGTGATAGCATTCAGGTCTGGTGAGAGTCCAAGTTCTAATGCTGTTTCAGACTGCTCCATCTCCGCTGCTCACCTGCCACCTTCAGCAGAGATTCCTAGCACCGGGGAAGCTTCACAGTGCTTAATGTTGTCTCTGTCTCTGACCAGTGTCATGCTTATTTGCCACAAATGGCACCAGATGCGGCTGCTAAATCTATTGCTGCTCCCAAAAAGCAAACTGATAAATGGAAGGTTGGGAAGACAGCAGAGCCTCAGAGGGAAAGAGTCTGAACTTCCCCTTCCTTTGTCTTCTTTGTATTTAAAGTTACATGTGACATCATGCCATTATGGACAGGTCAGATCCTCTGCGGGATAGCTGTGATACAGGCTTTTCTGCAAGACAAGAGGCAGAGGATCATATTTGTTTTGTTGTTGTCAATGTTATTTTATAAATATTTTATAATTGTTCTTCGCATAGAACTATGGATATAGCAGAATTCAAATGTAGAAATAATCTACAATTATAATATAAATTAAAATAAACATCTCATATCAGCATGAAATAAAACACAATAGTAAAATCTAGAGATATGGATTAATGGCTTAACCGTTTGCCTGATGGAAACAGGATTTGATGTTTTTCCATATGTAATGCAATTTGTTTCCAAGCATGGTTCCAGAGGAATCTCATTCCATGTAGCACGTGCATTGCAGTAAAAAGCTTGCCACTTGGTTCCCATTAGCTTGCTGTTAGAATTGGACAGAATTGCTAAGAGAGCTTGTTGAGAAGATTTTAAGATTCTTGTAGGCTGATGCTATGTAAGTAGAATATCATGATACTTTGGGCCTATTTGGTGTAAGGATTTTAAAAAATATAAATAAAAACTTAAAATATACTCTTTGCTCTATAGAAAGCCAGTGCAGTTTAATTTAATCAAAACTCACTCAGCTTTCTTTTAAGAAGTGTGAGGGTGATCTGTAAAGCTTTGCACATATACTGATGGATCCTATAGAGTCTTGCTAATTTTGTGGAACTGATATAACAAATGATTCCAAAGTTCTAGTATGAATACAAATTCTGCCTCCATTTTCTCCTGAAGAATAGCAGCTTCTTCTCTTGTATCACCTTTTCTCAAGGTCACTGGTGTGAACATGAGCAAGGGCATCAATAATTCAATCATAACTCTCAGCATGGGCTGAAGCCAGGGTTCAAATCCCACTGCCACTCTTTGTAACCTTGGGCAAATCACCTCATCCTCTATTGCTCAGGTACAAACTTAGGACCCCATTTACTAAGCATTTTTCCCATAGACACAGAATGGGAGAAAAGGCTTTGGAAATCAGGTCCTTAGATTGTGAGCCCACTGGGGCTAGGGACATACCTATAAATATAAATATAAATCACACAAAGAAATAAATAAACAAACATTTGCTTTCTACCTAGTGTCAGAGAGATAAGAACATAAGAAGTATCATGCTGGATCAGTCCATAGGCTAACTGAGGCCAGCATCCTATCTCTAAAAGTGGACAATCCAATTCTCTGGGCAATATCTGGGAGATCCCAAAGAGTAGATACATTTTGTGTTGATCACTTCCAGGGATAAGTGGTAGCTTCCCAAAGTCTATCTGGCTCATAATTAATTATGGACTTTTCTTCCAGGAACTTGTCCAAATCCTTTTTAAACTCAGCTATGATAGGTGCCTTGACCATATAAGAACATAAGAACATGCCATACTGGGGCAGACCAAGGGTCCATCAAGCCCAGCATCCTGTCTTCAACAGTGGCCAATCCAGGCCATACGAACCTGGCAAGTACCCAAAAACTAAGTCTATTCCATGTTACTATTGCTAGTAATAGCAGTGGCTATTTTCTAAGTCAACTTAATTAATAGCAGGTAAAGGACTTCTCCAAGAACTTATCCAATCCTTTTTTAAACCCAGCTACACTAACTGCACTAACCACATCCTCTGGCAACAAATTCCAGAGTTTAATTGTGTGTTGAGTGAAAAAGAACTTTCTCTGATTAGTTTTAAATGTGCCACATGGAGTGCCCTCTAGTCATTATATTATACGAAAGAGTAAATAACCGATTCACATTTACCCATTCTAGACCTCTCATGATTTTAAACACCTCTATCATAACCCCCCTCAGCCGTCTCTTCTCCAAGCTGAACAGTCCTAACCTCTTTATTCTTTCCTTATAGGGGAGCTGTTCCATCCCCTTTATCATTTTGGTTGCCCTTCTCTGTAAGTTCTCCATCGCAACTATATCTTTTTTAAGATGCGGCGACCAGAATTGTACACAGTATTCAAGGCATGGTCTCACCATGGAGTGATACAGAGGCATTATGACATTTTCCATTTTATTCACCATTCCCTTTCCAATAATTCCCAACATTCTGTTTGCTTTTTTGGCTGCCGCAGCACACTGAATCAACAATTTCAATGTGTTATCTAGTATGACGCCTAGATCTCTTTCTTGGGTGGTAGCTTCTAATATGGAACCTAACATTGGGCCTCATTTTCTAAAGTATCGCAGGCCTGCGATACTTTAGGAAATGAGGGGCGGGGGGCCAAAGCGGGGGGCGGTCCTGTGCTAGCCAGCAGCGATCGCACTGCGGCGGTGCGATCGCTGCCGGTTTTGCACCCATTAGCGCCACCATAGAAGGTTTAACTATTGGGCGTGAACTAGGATGCGAAAAGGGCCTTACCTTATCGTCGTCCACGGCATCTTTGCAGAGTCGGCCCTGGTGACACCCCGACTCCTCCTCTTCCGGGGCCGACTCCGCCCCCATCTTGGTATCGCACACGATCCTTCAGGAAAATGACCCCCATTGTGTAACTATAGCATGGGTTATTTTTCCCTATATGCATCACCTTGCACTTATCCACATTAAATTTCATCTGCCATTTGGATGCCCAATTTTCCAGTCTCACAACGTCTTCCTGCAATTTATCACTATCTGCTTGTGATTTAACTATTCTGAATAATTTTGTATCATCTGCAAATTTGATTACCTCACTCGTCGTATATTGAAAAGTACGGGTCCTAATACAGATCCCTGAGGCCCTCCACTGCCCACTCCCTTCCACTGAGAAAATTGTCCATTTAATCCTACTCTCTGTTTCCTGTCTTTTAGCCAGTTTGTAATCCACGAAAGGACATCGCCACCTATCCCATGACCTTTTACTTTTCCTAGAAGCCTCTCATGAGGAACTTTGTCAAATGCCTTCTGAAAATCTGAATATACTACATTTACTGGTTCACCTTTTTTTTTACATGTTTATTAACTCCTTCAAAAAAGTGAAGCAGAATTGTGAGGCAAGACTTGTCTTGGATAAAGCCATGCTGACTTTGTTCCATTAAACTATGTCTTTCTATATTATGTGATTTTGATATTTAGAACACTTTCCACAATTTTTACTGGCACTGAAGTTAGGCTAACTGGTCTGTAGTTTCCCGGATCGCCCCTGGAGCCCTTTTTAAATATTGGGGTTACATTAGCCACCCTCCAGTCTTCAGGCAGAATGGATAATTTTAATGATAGGCTACAAATTTTTACTAATAGGTCTGAAATTTCATTTTTTAGTTCCTTCAGAACCCTGGGTTGTATACCATCTGATCCAAGTGATTTACTACTCTTCAGTTTGTCAATTGGGCCTACCACATCTTCTAGGTTCACCGTGAATTGGTTCAGTCCAACTGAATCATTACCCATGAAAACCTTCTCCGGTACGGGTATCTCCCCATCATCCTCTCCAGTAAACACCGAAGGAAAGAAATTGTTCAATCTTTCCGTGATGGCCTTATTTTCTCTAAGTGCCCCTTTAACCCCTCGATCATGTAATGGTCCAACTGATTCCCTATCAGGCTTTCTACTTCGGATATATTTAAAAAAGTTTTTACTGTGAGTTTTTGCCTCTATGGCCAACTTCTTTTCAAATTCTCTCTTAGCCTGTCTTATCAATGTCTTACATTTAACTTGCCAACGCTTATGCATTATCCTATTTTCTTCTGTTGGATCCTTCTTCTAATTTTTGAATGAAGATCTTTTTCCTAAAATAGCCTCTTTCACCTCATCTTTTAACCATGCCAGTAATTCCTTCCACTTTTCTTAATGTGTGGAATACATCTGGACTGAGCTCTAGGATGGTATTTTTTAATAATGACCACACCTCTTGCACACTTTTTACCTTTGTAGCTGCTCCTTTCAGTTTTTTTTAACTTTTTTGCTCATTTTATCAAAGTTTCCCTTATGAAACTTTAGCACGAGAGCCATGGATTTGCTTACTGTCTCCTTTCAGTCATTAATTCAAATTTGATCATATTATGATCACTATTGCCAAGCGGCCCTACCACCGTTACCTCTCTCACCAAATCCTGTGCTCCACTGAGAATTAGATCTAAAATCGCTCCCTCTCTCGTCAGTTGCTGAACCAGTTGCTCCATAAAACTGTCATTTATTCCATCCAGGAACTTTATCTCTCTAGCATGTCCCGATGACACATTTACCCAGTCAATATTGGGGTAATTGAAATCTCCCATTATTACCGCACTACCAATTTGGTTAGCTTCCCTAATTTCTCTTAGCATTTCACTGTATGTCTCACCATCTTCGCCAGGGGGACGGTAGTTTACTCCTATCACTATAGTCTTCCCCAATACACAAGAGATTTCTATCCATAAAGATTTGATTGTGCATTTAGTCTCATGCAGGATGTTTATCCTGTTGGATTCTATGCCATCCCGGACATAAAGCGCCACACTGCCTTCCGGGTGCTCCTCTGTGTCATTGTGATTTAATTTGTACCCTGGTATAGCACTGTCCCATTGGTTGTCCTCCTTCCACCATGTCTCTGAGATGCCAATTAAGTCTATGTCATCATTCACTGCTCTACATTCTAATTCTCCCATTTTACTTCTTAGACTTCTGGAATTAGCATACAAAGATTTCAAAGTTTGTTTTTTGTTTGTATTTTCATTCTGCTTTTTAATTGATAGGGATAAGTTAGAATTTTTTAGCTCAGGTGAGTTTTTAGTTACAGGCACTTGGACTACTTTTCTTATTATTGGAACCTCACTGTCGGGATGCCCTAATTCTAATGCATCATTGGTATCCTTTGAAGATACCTCTCTCCGAACCATGCGCTGCTGAGCGACTGTCGGCTTTCTCCTTTGTTCTAGTTTAAAAGCTGCTTTATCTCCTTTTTAAAGGTTAGCGCCAGCAGTCTGGTTCCACCCTGGTTAAGGTGGAGCCCATCCCTTCGGAAGAGACTCCCTCTTCCCCAAAAGGTTCCCCAGTTCCTTACAAAACTGAATCCCTCTTCCTTGCACCGTTTCATCCACACATTGAGACTCCAGAGCTCTGCCTGCCTCTGGTGACCTGCGCGTGGAACAGGGAGCATTTTAGAGAATGCTACCCTGGAGGTTCTGGATTTAAGCTTTCCTCCTAAGAGTGTAAATTTGGCTTCCAGAACCTCCCTCCCACATTTTCCTATGACATTGGTGCCCACATGTACTATGACAGCCGCTCCTACCCAGCACTGTGGAATCAGGACCCAAGAATGATCTGAGTCTTGTCCAGCATTTTGTATAGGCAAAGAAGGATGTATATATTTGATGCACAACAGCAAAAACATTTACTGTATCTAGGCAGCAGTCAACTGCAGCATGGCCAACAAGATTCAGTGAATGTCTAGCACGTGAAATATATTTAGCATACTTATTTCTCTCTAGAAGCTTTAGTTGCATGCTATTATACCTTCCTACCATGTTGACTGTCTCTACAGTTACCAAAGTCAATTTTGCAACTATTGACTAGATAATCCAGCCCCATATTGGCCATACTTTCACCAGTATGCTTCTGTAATTCAAGAAAAATTAGAAAGTGTTCAATGGTAAAACCCATGACCAGGGGATAAATATCTTACAATAACAATAAAGCAACATCTGAAAGATCGAGTGTAGAGTCAACAGACAAACTAAAGTATCTTTTTTCAAGTCACCCAAAATTGATACTTTTATTTTGTTAGCTAGAAACTGGATGAGCTTTATCACATTTGTTTTGGGTAAGTATGAAGGTAATGTTGTATATGGTAAGCAAGAAATCAATCAAACTTAGCAATGAGTTATGTCAAGCCAATAAAGTTTTCATTATGTGGCATAGCAAACTTTTCATTACTTTCCCTAAAGAGGAATGGCCAACTCCAGTAGGGATGTGAATCGGGCTTCAGACGATTGAAAATATCGGACGATATTTTCAAAATCATCAGAAATCGGGGGCTCCCCCAAAACGATAGGAAAACCCCACGATATTGATCATGAGGGCTCTCTTATCGTTTTGGGGGAGGGTGGGAAAAACGGCACACAAAAATAACCCCTAAACCCACCCCGATCCTTTAAAACTAATCCCTTAGCTTCCCCCACCCTCCCGACCCCCAAAAACTTTTTACAGGTACCTGGTGGTCCAGTGGGGGTCCCTGGAGTGATCTCCCGCTCCTAGGCCTTCGGCTGCCACTAATCAAATTGGCACCGATGGCCCTTTGCCCTTACCATGTGACAGGGTATCTGTGCCATTGGCCGGACCCTGTCACATGGTAGGAGCACTGGATGGCCGGTGCCATCTTGTGCTCCTACCATGTGACAGGGGCTGACCAATGGCACCAATAGCCCCTGTGTGGGTGAGAATGGGAGCTTGAATGTGTGTATGTGTGGATGAGAATGGGAGCCTCGGTATGTGTGTGGGTGAGAATGGGAGCTTGAATGTGTGTATATGTGGGTGAGAATGGGAGCTTGTTTGTTTAGGTGGGAATGGGAGCTTAAATGTGTGTATTTGGGAGGGATTGGGAGCTTGAATGTGTATATTTGGGTCAGAATAGGTGCCTGGGTTTGCGTCTCTGTGTGTATAAGAATGAGAGCCTGGGTGTGGGTCTATGTGTGCATAAGAATGGGAGCCTGGGGGGGGGGGGGGGGAAGAGAGTGAGAGCTTGTGTGTCTGTGTAGAGAATATGAGCTTGTGCATGTTTGGGGGAGAGCATATGAGAGTGAGGGCTTGAGTGTGTGAGGGAGTCTGTGAGAGAAAGCATGTGTGTGTGTGTGTGTGTGTGTGTGTGTGAGAAAGGGAAGAAGAGACTAGTAGAAGAGAGACACTGAAAAGGAATTAAGAAATGAGCAAATGGGAAAAAGAGACCAGGACCAACTGATTAGAAAAATACAAAGATCAGACAACAAAGGTAAAAAAAATATATATTTTGAGATTTTAGCAATTTGAATATACCATCTTTGGGAACATGCATTTCTTATATTTTTGTATTTTGCTCTTTCTTCTGTATTCCACTGTTCAGAGTCTAGTTTCTCAGGCTTTCTAGTTTGGTTTTGTCTGCCTGTTTCTGTTTCTAATTTGTAGTCTCTTATTTCTATATTAGGTAAGGGTCAGTCTCTATTTTGCCTGTGTGTGTGTGTGTGACTGAAGTGCAGTATTTCTGTTCGCTTGTAGTTTCTCTGTCATAATCCAGCTTGTTCTGTTATTCCAGTAGGTGATGTATTAATGTTCTAGGACATGGTGTAGTATTTGCAATGCTGCTTTTTCATAAGGTTTCTGTTATTGGAATCCTGAGAGTCAGTGCTGTGACTGTATGATATGGCAAGGTTCTAGATGACTCTTTCTTTGCAGGAGTTTGTGTTACTTCACAAAATAGCAGTGGAGGGATTTTTTTGCTGAGGTGACAACAGAATTTAATTTTTTTTTTCATGCTAGTTGTAATGTGAATTGTCCTAGCTTTGCTCTGCACCTGTTCTGATGATTAATGCTATTTTATTGTAGTTATGATGATTTCTGTCTTTCTACAAAGAGGATTCATGAAAGAATACATTAATGTTTTTATTACATGATTGGATCTGATTGTTTTTGTTTGCTTTTTACATGATATATTTGTGCATTTATAAACTGCAATAAATATAAAATAAACTAATACAGATTAATAAGGAATTTTTAATGTTGGTAAGTGCTTGAAATAATTGAGGTAAAATATTTTACAGTTTCATGCATGACACATAATGGCTGTTGCAAACTACTTAGAAAGCCATTGTAGGGTGCAGTATATGCATTATTTATCAATAATACAACTAGTAGGTCTCAGACCTGCAGGCCTACAGCCCACCCATGTTAACCTTGTGCCCACCCAAAAAATCAATTCTAGCTATGCTACTGCCTATGAATGCAAAAAAATACCAAGTTTGGTTGGTGGACCCAAACTCAGCAGGGAGAAACAAAAACCAGCTCCTTACTCTTCAAGAAACAACTCAAATAACCATATATTCTCTACCTTTAGCTCCACTTTATTCTCTTGGGATAGCCAATCACAGTCAGCTCAATGGAGAGACTGAAAGGGAATGGAAAATTCCACCTCTGTTCCTAGTCCTGATGGTAAGGGATCTAAGGCCATCTAGTGACTAATGGAAGGGTCGGCCACAGATTCAAAGATCTTTTGTAGTCAGAAGGGATCTAATGGAACAGAAGGTGGGGAGGGGAGTTCTGCGATTGGAGCAGAGGTTGTAAGTCAGGTCTTCAAGTTCCTTTAGCATTTATTTGGGTGGGTGGGAGAAAGAGTGCCAAGAATATCAACAGGCATATTAGGTTGACAGTCCTCTTGATGATAGTTAACTACTGCAAATTAACACAGATTATGTTTATCATGATCTGTGTTAATGTATTGCATATTAATGAGCTGCTTGCATGCATTAGCATGAGACACAGCTCATTAATATTTTGCATATGTTGGGCCTGATTTAGTGCTGTTATTAAGAGGAAAAGTGCACTACCATTAACCTGCAATAAATCATTGTTAATGCATGTTGAGCACTGATTTTGGCATTTTGTGTGCACTAATATGTTATTGCAGTTCAATACATAGATCCCTAAAGCAAACATGCACAGACATTTATTTTATTACATAATAGTTACCATATTTAACAGAAACCTTTTAATTACTATAAAAGATTTGAAAGCATTTCAAAATGTGTCCAGTCTGATTTTCTTTCATTTATAATTCAAATATAGGGCCTGATTTACTAAGGTTTTTCTCCTGTTCTGTAAAGTGAATTTTAAAAGCTGGATGGGCGTGCATCTGGCACATGTGCATGTCCACCCGAGTTTTATAAGCCATCCACATACACGCACAAGAACCGATGCGCGGATATCTGGCATCGGGGTAAAAAGGGGTGGAATGTGGGTCAGGCATGGGAGTTCCAGGGCAGGGTCAAGAGACATACCCGCATTTAACTAAGCACCTGGGCACATGCCCAGGTATATTGCAGCGCAAAGTTACTTGTGCTATGGATGAGGTGCAAGTCTGAATAAAACTATTTCCAGCCATCCATGAAGTGCTTGAAAGGTCTGGGTTAACTGTGGGGAGTGCAGGCAAAAGTACCAGGAGGGTCTGGAAGACCTAGCTGTAGACTGGGCAAACTAGTGGATGAACTGGTGAATCTGGTCATGGGCTGGATGCACGCCTGCCTGTTATAAAATTCCCTTACTTCATGGCTCAAAGCCGATATTATGCTGCTGTGAGTGCACAAGCTTAATATTAGGGGCACACATTTACGTGCCAGGGCTATTTTATAATACCTGCACGCCTGTTTTAAAGTTATCATCCCTGTCTATGGGAAAAATGCGTAGTAAATGAGGACCATAGTGCTTGCTCTCAAATGAAGGAACTTTTAAAAGTACTAGGAAGAGTGACAATAGCTGTCTTTAAAAACAACCCTTTTAACAATATTTTATTACTATGATTTCACTGGATCCTCTTCATAACAAATAGGTCGAGATTCAACAAATGTGTATGCTGTAAAGAGGCCTTTTTACAGCGACATTTTATTGTTATAACTAATATTAACCATAATTACCTTACTCTAGGGGAAAAGATTCCAGTTTGTTAATGCGAAAATTGGATATAAAGAGAGACTACTATGTTATCTCTATAATGTTCGGAAGGAAGAACAGTTAAAATCTGATTTGGGGAATGAGGACCCCAGAGAGCTCTCCCCAGATTAGCCCTGGTTACTTTACCTAAACATTTTTCTGAAACTGAATGTATTCGTACTATTAATAATAAAAGTAACAATTGCAATGTCTTAGTGGGGGGCTTGCCTGAACTGGGCCACTTCCTTAAGATGCTGTCTTTCTATCCGTCCAGGAGATGGCGGCACAGTTAGTGATGTGACCATTTAGAATGTATTTAGGTCAGAAAGTTTGGATTTATCAGGCCTTACTAAAGAAACACAAACGTAGAAAAGAATTTCTGAATATGAGTCAGGCAGTAAGAAATCTGGAGGGTCAAGTGATTGTAAGATATCCGTGTAAATGTATCTTGAGATTAGGTGAAAGTAAATATGTTTTCTTTGACCCTATCCATTTGAAACAACTGTTGGACAGCCGTGCAGTAACCAACTGAGGAACCTATCTCTAGTGTGAAAAGATAGAAGCATATTTTCTCCCTCTTTTTTCTTTCTGGTTAAATACTTGAATATGTCCTGTTTATAAAATATTGGATCTCCCAATTTCTTTATGCTTTAATTGCAAGGGGAATATGATGTTTCCTATAAAATTTCATTTTTTCTTACATATTCTGGATAAAAGAAGTGCAAGATCTATTACCTTAAGGGAATTAGAATATGTTGTTAATATGGTTTAAATATTCCTTTACTTGTAGTAATTTATGAAAATGATAGATAAAGAATTAAAAAAAAAAAAAGAATGGATGCTCTGGAGATGAAATTATAACCGTACCTTGGAACTTTTGACTTCCAGTCACCCTGAGATTGCCATGGATTGGGGGAGGGCAACTGCACAGTGGGACCGGATGCTCACAAATTTGCTCTCATAAGCACTCTTACATGCTCACACTTACTTTCACTGCTCATTCTCTCACATTCTCAATGTCCATTTACACCTTTACCTCTGCCATTCTCCCACCAACACACACTCACTCACTCACGTCTCTCCCTCTTCCATACACACATGCCCACTCACTTTCACACCCATGCTCACTTGCACTCAGCTCTCTCCTACTCTCCTACTCACCTGCATACACTCTCAGATCTCTTCTTCCTACACAAATTCATACTCACTCACTCTCACAGACATGCTCATTCATTCTCTCTCCCCCCCTTTCAAAACACACTAGCAGCAGCGCCTCATCCTTCTCCTCCTGTGCTGCGGAAGTGGACGCTGCCTGTTTCTTACTCCTCGGTTGATGCACGGGTAGGAAATCACAATGTCAATTGGCCAAGGCAAACAGGATGGGGTAAGCAAGTGTCTGGATACAGGAAACAGGCTGTGCAGGAGTTGGTGTCACAAGGAAGTGAAGTTAAGAGTTAAAAAGGTCTGGAGACGCACAATTAAACTCTGGAAACTCAACGCACAATTAAACTCTGGAATTTGTTGCCAGAGAATGTGGTTAGTGCAGTTAGTATAGCTGTGTTTAAAAAAGGATTGGATAAGTTCTTGGAGGAGAAGTCCATTACCTGCTATTAAGTTCACTTAGAGAATAGCCACTGCCATTAGTAATGGTTACATGGAATAGACTTAGTTTTTGAGTACTTGCCAGGCTCTTATGGCCTGGATTGGCCACTGTTGGAAACAGGATGCTGGGCTTGATGGACCCTTGGTCTGACCCAGTATGGCATTTTCTTATGTTCTTATGTTCTTAGAAATCACTGTCAAGTTCCTCCTTTTTCAGCCGTGCAAGACCAATGATGTTCCTTTCTTCTTTATGGGTCCAAGCAGATTGGTTTTGCTGCAGCACCCAGAGATTCCCAGTATTGGCCTGGCGACCCGGTAATTCTTTTAGAATTCCGGAGTCTCCAGGTAAAATCCGGAGAGTTCCCAGGTATGTCCATGACTCATGGATCTCTAGTGCACTCCCTCCCTAACCCCTGCCTGATCTTCAGCTGTCCAGTCCTTTCCCTATATCTTCCCTAGCAATGCTTCCCTTTCACTTGTGCCACATTGACCAAGAGCTTTGATCCAGCTTCTCCCCACAGTTGCCATCCCAACCTGTGCACACGCTCATAGAAAAGGCATTGATCTGGACCCCCGCTGGACTTTTGGCAAATCTTGTGGGGGTCAGGAGGGTCCCCCAAGACTTGCCAAAAGCCCCTGGTGGTCCAGCAGGGGTCCGGGAGCAACCTCCTGCACTCGGACCGTTGGCTGCCAGTATTCAAAATGGTGCCTATAGCCTTTGCCCTTACTATGTCACAGGGGCTACTGGTGCCATTGGTCAGCCCCTGTCACATGGTAGGAGCACAAGATGGTGCCGGCCATCCAGTGCTCCTACCATGTGACAGGATCTGGCCAATGGCACGGATACCCTGTCACATAGTAAGGGCAAAGGGCCATCGGCGCCATTTTGATTAGTGGCAGCCGACGGCCCGAGAGCGGGAGATCGCTCCCCGTGCCCCCACTGGACCACCAGGTAATTTTAACACGGTTTTGGGGGGTTTGGGAGGGTGGGGGAAGCAAAGGGGTCATTTTTAAAGGGTTGGTGGTTTTTTTTATCGGGCCATCGGCGCCATTTTTATTAGTGGCAGCCAAAATGGCACCAATGGCCCGAGAGCAGGAGATCGGTCTCGGGGCTTCCACTGGACCACCAGGTACTCGTAAAAAGTTTTTGGGGGATTCGGGAGGGTGGGGGAAGGTAAGGGTTTAGTTTTAAAGGGTTGGGGTGGGTTTAGGGGTTGTTTTGGTGTGCCGGTTTTCCCGCCCTCCCCCCAAATAACACCCGTTAGAGGACACTAACCCATTAACGATTTTTCACGATAAATCGGGGGAATTTCTATTGTATCGCGCACTCTAACGATTTTTTGACGATTTAAAAAATATCGGACGATTTTTTTAAATCATCAAAAAACGATTCATATCCCTAATATAGGGAAAAATAACCCTTGCTGTAGTTACACGATGTTAATGCGGTTAATGTTAATGTGGTTAATGCGGTTAATGTTAATGTGGTTGTCTATGGGACAACCACAGTTAGCTGGATAAGGGAGGGGAGAAGAGTATGTGTCTATGTGTAAAAATGAACATATGTGTATATTCAGAGTTAGCTGGATAAGTTATTCAGCTAACTCAGCTTCTCCCCTGAACGACTTCAGAACGCCCTTCACTCATCTGGTCAAATTTTAGACAAACAAATAGTTATCTGGCTAGAGTTTAGCTGGATAAGTGGCCTTTTCGCATGCGATATAATGCTAATTAGGGGGAGGGGAGGAGTCGGGGAGGGGGTGGAGTCGGCGGTGGCTTTGCTGCCAGCGATAATGTTACTAACATTATCTTCGGCAGTAGTGCACCGAATAGCACCACCTTTCACGGTGGCTCTGTTCAGTATGAAAGCCCACAACCTTCGCACCGCCATGGTGCGAAGGTTGTGGGCTTTCGCAGGCCCGCCCCCCATTTTAGCAAGATTCATCATTCTGCGAAGAATGATGAATCCAGGCCTAAGTTACACCATTTCAAGAGAACACAAGGAAAAGTCCATCAGGGTTAAATAAAGCCTTAGCCCAGGATATTGTCTTAACTTCACCTCTAGGGAAAGGGAAATGTTAAAAAACTCTAGGCTGAAATGAACTTGGAGAGCACTATGGGGTCCTCAAACCGGGACGATGGTCAGCAGTTGGTTTTCTGCTGGTTCAGGCCTGGCAGATTCCTGAATATGCAAAAGCTTTGGTAGCTGTGTGTGGCAGTACTAACAAAGTTTGTGCTAACATTGCAAGCTGTGGAAATGTGCACTCCTTGTCATGTCTAGTTATCTGTCCAGTTTGATGCCAATATTTATTGTATGGTGTTGTTAACAGCAGCACTGTTTAAATCTGAAACTTGATAATCCACACAGTCAATACAAACTGTCAAAGTCTTCAAGAGATACAATCTCTGAAAGTGCTTAGCTAGTTCCAAAATATCAGATGCTTCGGCTATGGTACTTTGTCAGGCTTTAAAATCTCAATAAGCTTCAGAATTCTGTTAGCAATTGGCATTATCCTCTTGATTGCACTCACTGCATTCATATAAAATTCCTTAACATTATCCATGGAGTGCTCAGCAGATGTTGGGTTATCTGTGTTTTGCAACTGCATAAATATGTTCTCTGTTGGCTCAACATTTGAACTGTCCAAATGATCAAAACTCATGACTGATGACTGGTGGTTGTATATATTATGCCATTTAAATTTTCAGTAGCTGATCTTCCTCTGCGCATGAGTCAAATAAAATAGATGGATTTGACTGAAATAGCAGGTTAACTGACAAAAGCACTGGCAATACTGCCTGCAGAAATAACACTGTACAAGTAGATCTTGTAACTGCCTGCTAATTCTCTCTATTGTAACCAAACGATCTTCCTCATCACTCAACTGGAAATAGTTTGAAAGGGCATCCTATAGATTAACTGTGTGATTGATAAATTCAAGCAGACTAAGCGGAAATGTTTTGCCTGCATCAGTAACAGTTCAATAACAAGGCATGTGAAATATATGAGTAAAATATTTGGTTGCATGACTCTAAACCATGAGAGCAAAGAATGTTTAGCTTCAGTTATTAAACTTAGCTCCATCCATTCCAGACATGCAGAGTCTCACTCATGCATTAGGAGGGGGTGTCTCACTCTCGCATACCGCGATCCCTCCTTTCACGCATTCGACTGTGCCAGCACAGGTTGAAAGAAAAAACGATGGTCACGGAGATGACCCGCCTGTGGGGCTCCCACTCCCTCATGGACGGAAGAAAAGAACCATGGTGGAATGATGATGATGATGATGCGTCCATGAGATTCTTACCCCTATTATGGGCAGAAGAAAAAAAAAACGTGGTGGTGTGGTGGTGATTTGTCTGCGGGGTTCCTACTCCCTGTGGACATGGTGTCATGATGATAATGTTCCTGCAAGATTCCCACTCCCTAGGGAGGCAAAGGAGGGGAAGGTGAGACAAGACAAAGGAAGGGAAGGAGAGTGGGGGGGGGGGGGGTGAGCAAATGATAACCTCTCACTCACTCACTCACTTCCTTCCCTCCCTTCCCTTCTCATTGAGAAGTTTCTGTTTGTACTTGATAGTCTCTTTATTCTGGATTTGGTGAGTATCTCTGTCTGTTCAGTTTATGTGACCAAGGTGAGGTATTCTGCTCTCCTGTAGTTTCTGTGTAGGGGTCTATAGCAGCTTGGCTTGATCTGTTTTTCCTAATATTGGTGTTTTAGGGCCTGGTGTAATGTTTGCAGTATTGCCTTTTCATAGGTAGGGCTGTTATTGTTTGAGTCCTGGCAATTACTGCTGTTTTTGTATGGGAGGATTACTAAATTGTAATTGAAATTGTTTATTCATGGCTTTCTGAGGGCCAAGCCCACACCCAACATTTGTTATAGTAGGCTTAATGCCATATGGGTTCCAAGTGTCTTTTTTTGCTTTTTTTGCAGGGTTTTCTGGTTAGCACTTTAGCAGTGCATATAAATGTTGAGGTCCCTATTCAGCTGCCGGGTGGCTCTGCTAGTTAGCTGGATAAACTTATATGGCTAACTAGTGTTCTATCTGGCTATTTTAAAATTAGCTGGATATGTTTATCTGGCTAACTTTATGGGACAACCACAGTTAGCTGGATAAGGGAGGGGAGAAGAGTATGTGTCTATGTGTAAGAATGAACATATGTGTATATTCAGAGTTAGCTGGATAAGTTATTCAGCTAACTCAGCTTCTCCCCTGAGCGCCTTCAGAACGCTCTTCACTCATCTGGTCAAATTTTAGACGAACAAACAGTTATCTGGCTAGAGTTTAGCTGGATAAGTGGCCACATTTTTCATTTAGCTGGATAACTATGTTTACTGTCTTGTGACAGGGAAAATGCCAACTGCCTCCCATGGTACAGGGAGCAGCCCACAGAGTCCAAGAGAGCATCTCACTATTTAGCCTATAATCTCACTTATTAGGCTGGTAGATTTCACTCATTACGCCAAACCACCCTTAACGTCTTTGCCATTCTCTGTGCCAGGACCCTGCCTAATGGAATTTCATCATCATTTCGATATTCCTTGATTGCGATGAAAAATAGCATCTGCTGTTTCTTCTTTCAGATCAACCAACCAGTAAAGTTTGTATTGAATTTTACAAATATTACTGTCAATGTAAATTACTACCACCAGGTCCATTTTCCCCATTATCCATGCATTTGTCGACTTATCTACTAAACGTGTGAGGTAATGTTTCACTTGCAAATATAAATTTTCTTTGGTAGCTTTCCCTATGATATTTGCCATCATTGTCAATCATGTGGTATGCTTAAAACTGAAATTGTGCATGATTTTTAAAATGGGAAACCAGTCTGCAAAATGTCATTCATCAGGCTTATTGGTAATTTTTTTCTTACAACAAAACTGGCTGTTCTTAGTTCATGTTGCATAATATTTTCATGATGACCAGTTTCTATAGGATCTCCACAGTGTAATTCAAAGTAAGGTTTTCCTTGCTGACCATGATAGCATGTTTTTGCTACTAGCTTGACCGTTAATGTCTCGAACCCCCACGATCCTGAACATCTTCTAACATTTATGGACTAAAACTTTTTTTTTGAAATATTTTTTGGCATGGTTAAAATATTAAAGGAGATTTTTCTGACTCATGATTTTGCCTTGTTACCAAATCTGGGAATTTATCTCAGATTTGGTATCTGAAGTCTTTTCCTCTTTAACAAAAAAAGTTAGTGTTGATGATGTGAATAATATTGATTGGATTCAATTTTTTATGCTATTATAGTTGTTTATTGTACCATTTGCCTTTTATTTTTTGAATTACTTAACAAATGTGAAGGGGGGAATCTAGAAGGTCAGGGGAAGGGTGTGGGCACTAAATTATTGCAAACCCTTTCAGGGAGGGAAGGGAGCGGGTTTTAGAATTTCTGAAATACCAGGACTGGGGGGATGTCTTGGTAATATATTAAGGAGTTGGGAGATGAGGAGTGCAGGGCCCGACAGGGCTTTTACAATACATTTTGGGAGGAGGGAGGGGATGGTCCACTGGAACATGTATTTATTTGTTGTTTTTCATTTTTGACAGTGCTACTTAATGAGCTATCTTTAAAGATATCCAGTAAATAGCACGTTATCCAGCCACACAAAGCAGGATAACTTTAGACCTGCTCAGAAGGAGATCTAAAATTATCTGGCTAACTTAGTCGGATAGGCCTGAATAATTAAATAGAATGGAGTTATTTTACTTAATTTCATTCTGGAAGATTCCCATTGATTTACTGCAGTTGTAACACTGGGTTTTCATTGGTCAGACTCCACTTCATTGGTGTTTTCTGATTGGACATTCGTTTCGCGCCACTCGACAGCGTCTTTAAATACCAGTATCTGTATGCACGGATTGCGCTCCCTGTACGCTTGTATTAACATCGCTTGAGGTGTGTACCCCTAATAACGTTATACGTTCTTCCCCATTTCTTGATAGTCCTTGGTTCTGAGTAATTGTGATCTGTTGTTTTTTAGATTTGAAACGTGCTGTACAATTGTCTCTCCCGACGCAGCCTTTCGGCAAAACATGGGGTCCGTGTCGGGGGACCCATTTGAAGTATTAGTTTTGTTATAAAAACAGCGGATCTGCCATGCTAAATAAGGCTTGATATCTATACTTGATGTTCATGTGCAAGGACTTTGTACCCTACTGCACCTCCTATAGAGATATAAATACTTCACTACTATGAGGGCCTTGTAGATAGTCTCTCTCTCTCTCTCTCTCTCATTGCAGGATGTGCTAAGTTTACCACATGATGTGAAGCAGTAAGTTCCTGTGTCGTGCAGTAATTCTAAAATTTCCCTAAACATGCCTCTTTTTATTAATGCATTTTGATGAATCTAGGGATTAGAATGGTTTGGCCTAATATGTGTTGTGATCTCTACAGATATTGCAGAATGCTGCTGCACATCTAGTGGGTTCTTGTCCAGTGCATAAACACATTATGCCAGCATTAAAAAGCTTCATTGGCTACCAGTCACTCAAAAAATTCAATTCAAGCAAATTGTATTGGTATTTAAGGTCCTCAGAAAGATGGTGCAGCTTATTTAGTAGATAGACTTAGACCTTTTGTTTCTTCATGTACCTTGTGAACTATGGATCAATGCCTTCTGAATATACCCATGGTCAGGTTGGCGTGATTGCAGGATTCTTGTAACTGAGTGTTTTCAGTCACATGACTGAGGCAAGGTCAGGTCAGCACCATTTTGGAAAATGGCAGCAAATGGACCGGGTGCAAGGGTGCACTCGGCCCTTTTGCTGGATGCTTTTAAAAGTTTGGAGGGGAAGTGGGAGGGGAGTTGGGGGGTGGGGGGAGGTTGGGAATGGGGGCTGGTCCCAGGACCCTGTTTTATTTTTTTTTACTTTCGGGGGGATATCTGTCACTTTGGGGAGTGGGGGGTGTGACAGAAGGGAGAGGATCTCTGTCACTTGTCGGGGTGGAGTTGGGGAGCATGGCAGTGGAGGGCCGGGGCCACATTTTCTCTTTTAGCTTTGGCGAGGGGGAAGCAGGGGCTGGGACTGTTGCCATGTAGTTCATTTTTTTTAATTAATATTTTGGGGGAGTCCGGACTACATCAACTGGCGGTCCTAGGTTGAGATGGGGGTCAGCACTGACCCCCACTCTACCTCCCTATTTGCATGCAATGTTATTTTTGGGGTCAATGGTCCTTTAAAACAATGGTGATCCCATGAGGTTAGGGTTGCCAACGTGTTAAAGGGCTGTTTGCCACATTCTTTTGTCCTGTGGTGTTTGGCCACGAGACAAAAGAATACACCATTCAGCTATGATGCTTTTAAGGGGAGGGGCCCCATTATCACAGCAACACCCCTCTGTGATAGTGGGACCCCTCCTGTGAAAAAATATCACAGCTTAGTGCATCCAGGGGGCAAGGTAACCGGATAAATCTTATTCAGCTAACATACTTAGCTAGCTACATCTGAATATTGACTTCAAAATGTTTTTTACCATTGTCTGGGCATTCTATTTTTCTCTAATCGTGTTGGTGCTGGTCATTTCTTCTGCTTTCAGTGCCTTACTCTACTTTGTTATCCTTTTTCAGGGTCTCCTTAGTCCTTTCCATTTTCTATTTCTTCTCCCTTCTGTTTACTTCATGTTTTTCCCTTATATCTGTCTCTGACATTGATCTTTTCTTTTCATCTAATTTCTCTGCCTCACTCATAGCTCAATTTTTATTTGTCCTTCTCCCCCTCCAGTTCTCACTACCCAGCTTTTCATCATCCTAATTCTCCCTTCCATTGCCCCCTCTCAACCATCTATCTCCCTCTTACTAATTTCCAAATATCTGGATCCATTGGCCTTACCCCTCAACTGCTGCCTCCTTTCTAACTTTCCCACCTCTTACCATCCCCAAGCTGACTCTCTCTCCAGCCATCCCCCTTCAAGCTCTCTTACACTCATCTCTTTACCTCTCTCTCCTTGTCATTTATTCACATAGTTTATTATTATTTTGTACCCTACTTCATCATTCCCCATCCTACCGCTCTATCTCTTACCCCATTGTCCTTAGTCCTCACAATCTTCCTATTTTCATCTCTCATTGTTGCGTCCGTCGCTGCTCGACGCCCTCACTCCCTGCTCCTTACCGCTGTGGCGACTCCCTCCGGGCCTGATGGACGGTTTGCTGCCGTGGTATCTTCTTGCCATCTTCCTCCAGCGTCCCCGGAGCAGCACAACGCTGTGGATCCGCCATGTTCTTGATGATGTAGGGTGCGCGCGTGCTCCGAATAATGTACCAGAAAGGGCGCGAATCTCAGGGGCATCCCCCTGAACTGACGTCATCCGCTTCCAATATAAAAGGTCTCAGTATTTGCTAATGGATTGAGTGAGCAAGGATTCGTCCAAGCTACTCTGCCTCCTCGGACTTACCAGGGGCACCTGCTCCTCGGGGGCCTCTCTCTCTTTTCCCTATTTCAGATTGCCAATAGGAACCAGTACTCGCTCCTCGAGGGCCCATGTTCCTGAACACTCTGAAGATTCTCTACTGCCTGGAAGCTATCACAGATACAGACAATTGTGAGTTACCATCGCTCTCTCAGAGCTTTCCCTGGAACCAGGTACTCGCTCCTCGAGGGCCTAACCCTTTCCAGCTACTGAGCTTTCTAAAGACCTTATGTGAGATCTGTCATCCAGTTCTGACTATGAACACAGCATATCCTATCTTCTCACTATCTATAGTTTCTCTACAGCTCAGCAACCCTGGGATCACTGTTCCAGTACTTGAGGGACTTCAGCCCTGCCGGGCATATCAGCTCACTACTGCCACCTCAGGTGGTTCTACTAACCTGTCTAATAAAAGAATTATCTGTGTCTGTCTCCGTACTCAAGCCTAGCCGGTGGTCCCTCTCAGGATATCCTCCTGGGGGCGCAGTCATCTGCTATCGACCCAAGGATTCATCTATCTACATTCCACTACAGCTGAGTGACCTCTCCAAGCACTCCGCTGGTAACAGATGGCTACTCCTTCCCCACCAGGAGTCTTCAGCAACCGATTCATTACAGTTTGTTACTACTCCCTCTACAGGAGCTGAGCATATCAGTTTACTAACTTCTCCTTCCTCAGGAGTAAATTATGCTAACTCCGTATGGAGATTCATAACAGATTGCTAACTCCTCCCTCTTGAGGTGTCATTCACAACCAGCTTGCTCACTCCTTCCCTTCATAGGAGTTTAACCATAACAGCTAGCTAGCTCCTCCCTCCAGAGGAGCTCGCTCATCACAAGATCGCTAACTTCTTCTACCACAGGAGCAGATTCCTAACAGATTGCTAACTTCCTAGCAGGAACCATAACAGATTCCTAACTCCCTAGCAAGAACCTAACAGATTGCTAACTCTAGTGGATCCGGCTTTAAATTTGGAGCAGTACTCCTGGGAATCCAGCTTAAGGTATGAGATGTCAGTAACCCTATGGACCCGGCACACCTCTCCGTTTTGCAGTCTATACCGGGCCTGGCTCAACGCATCTCAGAACAGCAAGAAACTTTGGAGAAACTTACTGCAGCATTCCATCAGCTTCACACACAGAAGATACAAGGCACCATTTCTACACAAGAAGGTCAGTTACAGGAGGTAACTATAAAGACTGCCATTCCACTGGCTGCTCCTATTCACTTCTCGGGAGAACTCCAGAAGACTCGGGGCTTTTTGAATCAGTGCAGCATGCATTTCACTTTACAGCCTCTATTATTTCCCACGGACCTCTCTGAGACTACCTACATCCTGTCATACTTAGATGGGAGAGCCTTGTCGTGGGCATCTACCTTGTGGGAATGCAAGGACCCTATATTGCAGGACAAGGAAGGATTTATGGACTTGTTTAAATCCGTTTTTGATGACCCTGCTCGTATGTCTGTTGCCGGGTTTGCTTTAGTGGACTTGAAGCAAGGCAACAGATCGTTGGATGAGTTCGCCATAGAGTTCAAGACTCTTGCAGCGGAAGTTCACTGGGACTCTAGATGTCTCAAGACGCTCTTCTGCAGAGGCCTGGACACCCGCTTGAAAGACGAGCTGGCTGCTCGCCAGACACCTGACTCACTGGAAGAATTGATAGCTTTAGCTACTCGGATTGATTGTCGGCTCTGAGACAAGGTGAAGGAACTCCGGCCTAGGGTGTTAACTGGGTTGAAACAGGCCAGTACCCCTGTACCTCGGAAGAGTCCAGCAATTCCTGCTGTTGATAAAGACGAACCGATGTAACTTGGTCATGGTCACTTGACCTCAAAGGAGAGAAGATTTCGGAAGAAGCACGGCCTATGCATGTACTGTGGTCAGCCCAGCCATGATGTCTCTACATGCCCCATTCGTCCGGGAAATGGACGGACCTAAGTCCTGCGGGAAAATTGTTCTTGGCCCATACTGGATTTTCTCCTCTGCTCTCTCATTCAGTCTCTGTGACCTCTGAACCAGCTGCGGTTCGACCCCTGCCCTGTTGGACTCAGGGGCAGGAGGCAATCTAATTCTCAGTCGTCTTGCGGAAGATCTGAGGAGTCCCTTACTCAAATTAGAAGATCCATTATTGCATCATAACTTGAAGTGGGCTTTGGACGTTCCTTTACATCGCCACTTCTCTTGAGGATCTTAATGAAGTCCACAGCAGTTTTACTCTTGGCTGCTGATATACATAGCGGTTGCAACCCCGCCTACCTTTCTTTCTGTGCACCTCTTCTCGTTATGGATGGACGCCTGGCTGCCACGGCATCTGCCTGCCATCCTCTGCGGTGTCCCTGGACCGGCTTGGGCGCTGCCTCCCGCCGTGCTCCGCTGGTACCTTAGGGCGTGCGCGCCGCATGGCCCTCACTCTTATTTCCTACTTGGCGCGAACCTCAGGGGTGTCCCCCTGTGATGACGTCATGCTGCCCGGATATTTAAAGCTTATCATGTTTGCTAGCCTTTGAGTTAGCAAGGGGAATCTTACGGATGGGATTCGCTCTCCGTACCCAGCTACTCTGCCTCTCCAATTTCCATTGGACTCTTAACGCTAACGGGGTACTCTCTCTTTGGGGGCCTCACTTGATTTTCAGGTCGCTGTCAGGAAACCGGTACTCACTCCTCGAGGGCCCATGTTCCCTGACTCGCTGCCTGCTCCTATCTTCTCTTCTGCCTGGAAGGATTCGCTATCTTCAACACCAGTGAGTACTACCATCTTCACCTCACAGCTGTTCCCTGGAACCAGGTACTCGCTCCTCGAGGGCCTGCCTCCATTCCAGCCCTAGTGCCATCTCCTACGTGGAACAGCTGTGTGAGTACATTACCTTCAAGCCTCTCAGCTCTCAGGGATCAGGTACTTGCTCCTCGAGGGCCTGCTCTCCCTATCCTGGGGTTCTCCATACTGGGGCTTTGTGCATATTCCACTGTATTCATTATTCTCAGATCTTTCCACTAGCACTGCTACCGGAGGAGTTGCTGTTCCAGCGCCTGAGGGATATTAGCCCAGCCGAGCTACTTCTGTTGCTCACTACTGCCACCTTTGGTGGCTTCATCACATTGTCTAACAAAAGATTAATCTCTGTGTTTGTGTGTCCTAAGCTGAGCCTGGCCTGTAGCCCCAGGCTTTAAGTACCTGGCAAGTAGCCAAAAATTAAGTATATCCCATGGGACTGATGCTAGTTATAGCAGTGGCTATTTTCCAAGTCAAATTGATTAATAGCAGGTAATAGATGTCTCCTCCAAAAACATATCCAAACCTTTTTTAAACCCAGCTACACTAACTGCACTAACCACATGCCCTGGCAACAAATTCCAAAGCTTAATTATGCATTGACTGAAAAAGAATTTTCTACGATTAGTCTTAAATGTGCTACTTGCTAACTTCATGGGGTGCCCCCTAGTCCTTCTATTATCTGAAAGTGTAAATAATAGATTACATCTACTCGTTCAGGACCTCTCATGATTTTAAAGAACTCTATCATATCCCCCCTCAGCTGTCTCTTCTCCAAGCTGAACAGCCCTAACCTCTTTAGCCTTTCCTCATAGGGGAGCTGTTCCATCCCCTTTATCATTTTGGTTGTCCTTCCCTGTATCTTCTCTAGTGCAATTATATCTTTTTTGAGATGTGGTGACCTGAACTGTACACAGTACTCAAGGTGTGTTCTCACCATGGAGCGATACAGAGACATTTTGACATTTTTTGTTTTATTCACCATTCCCTTCCTAATAATTCCTAACATTCTGTTTGCTTTTTGACTGCTGCAGCATACTGAGCCGACAATTTCAATGTATTATCCACTATGATGCCTAGATCTTTTTCATGGGTGGTAGCTCCTAATATGGAACCTAACATTGTATAACTACAGCATGGGTTATTTTTCCCCATATGGAACACCTTGCACTTGTCCACATTAAATTTCATCTGCCATTTGGATGTCCAATCTTCTAGTCTCGCAAGGTCCTCCTGCAATTTATCACAATTCATTTGTGATTTAACTACTCTGAATAATTTTGTATCATCTGCAGACTTGATAACCTCACTCATCATATTCCTTTCCAGATCATTTATAAATATATTGAAAAGCACCAGTCCAAGTACAGATCCCTGAGGCACTCCACTGTTTACCCTTTTCCACTGAGAAAATTGACCATTTAATCCTACTCTCTGTTTCCTGTCTTTTAGCCATCTTGTAATCCACAAAAGGACATCACCTCCTATCCCCTGACTTTGTAGTTTTTTTAGAAGCCTCTCATGTGTTGTGTTCCACAGCCGTGGCGCCCCACGACCGCGGCCCCCTACCTTGGCCGCGGCGTTCCTTCACCGCGGGAGCTCCGGGAGAGGGCTCCAATTCAGGCCGTCGCTCCCGCGTGGCCTCCGGTGCTGCTCGCTGCAGGGGGAGCCGTCCTGCTCCCCCATCGCGGCGTCCAGCGGCGTCTCTCCTCCACGGGCCAAAATCCAAGATGGCCACCGCCATCCTTAGGCGTGAGGCCGCGCCTCCTCTACAAATTTAAAGGGAACTAATCCATTTAAATGGCTTCACCTGTTCTCTATCAGCTAGAGCAGGGGAAGTATAAAAGGCAGCTTCCTCTGCTCATCCAGTGACTTGGCAACGTTCCACGTAGTCTAGTCTGCTTGCTTCGGTGAGTTCCTTGAGCTTTGGATCTTGTTCCTGTTTCGTCTTGATGTTCCCGGTTCCTGACTTCGGATTGGCCTACGGTGATTCTCTGGTGTACAACTTCGGATTGGCAAGCGGTGATTCTCTGGTACGTGACTTCAGACTGGCAAGTGGTGATCCTTTGGTGTGTGACCTTGGACTGGTGAGCAACGACCCTCTGGCACTTGACCTAGGACTCCTTCCAGACTGCCGTCTCCAAGGGCCCGCCTAAGTCCCAGCAGCCCTACGGGCTCCTCCCGGGGGGACCGCGGGCTTCCAGGGCGAAGCTCCAGTCAGCCCTTGCACTGTCACCCTGACCTCTCAAAGGTCCGCCTAAGTCCCAGCAGTCTGGGTCTCTACGGGCTCCTCCTGGGGGGACCACAGACTTCCAGGGGTGAAGACGCAGCTCCTCTTCCCATTTCTTCATCCGCCTCCACAGTCGCATCAGTCTCTAGTGCCCAGGGTCAGCCGGTCCCGTCTCTTGCTCTGCCTCGCCACCTGACGAGAGAAACTACGGATCGTCCGAAAGGTATACCATCCTCCTGTCGGCCAATGGTTCACAAGCCTGAGCATAACATCATGAGGGACTTTGTCAAATGCCTTCTGAAAATCCAAATATACTACATCTACCAGTTCACCTTTCTCCACATGTTTATTAACCCCTTCAAAAAATAAAGCAGATTTGTTAGGCAAGACTTCCCTTGGGAAGTCTTGACTGTATTCCATTAAACCATGTCTTTCTATATGCTCTTTGATTTAGATCTTTATAATTGTTTCCACTATTTTTCCCGGCATTGAAGTCAAGCTTACTGGTCTATAGTTTCCCTGGAGCCCTTTTTAAATATTGGGGTTACATTGGCCACCCTCCATACTTCAGATACAATGGATGATTTTAATGATAGGTTACAAATTTTAACTAATTGATCTGAAATTTCATTTTAGAGTTCCTTCAGAACCCTAGGATGCATACAATCTGGTCCAGGTGATTTGTTACTCTTTAGTTTATCAACCTGGCCTACTATATCTTCCAGGTTCACTGTGATTTGGTTCAGTTCATCTGACTCATCACCCTTGAAAACTATCTCCGGAACTGGTATCTCCCCAATATCCTTATTTAGTCTTTCTGCAATGGACTTATCTTCTCTAAGAGCCCCTTTAACACATTGGTCATCTAACGGTCCAACCGACTCCCTCACAGGTTTCTTGTTTCAGATATATTTTTAAAAGATTTTATTATGAGTTTTTTCCTCTACAGCCAACTTCATTTCAAATTCTCTCTTCACCTGACTTATCAATGTTTTACACTTAACTTGACAATGCTTATGCTTTTCCCTATTTTCTTCAGATGGATCCTTCTACCAATTTTTGAAGGATGTTTTTTATGGCTAAAATAGCCTCTTTCACCTCACCTTTAAACCATGCCTGTAATCGTTTTGCCTTCCTTCCACCTTTCTTAATGCATGGAATACATCTGGACTGTGTTACATTTATCCAGTCAAGATTGGGGCAATTGAAATCTCCCATTATTAGTGCAGTGCCAAATTGGTTAGCTTCCATGACTTCTCTTGGCATTTCATCATCTGTCTGACCATTTTGTCCAGGAGGATGGTAGTATACTCCCATCACTATACTCTTACCCAAGACACATGGGATTTCTACCCATATAGATTCTACTGAGCTTTTAGTCTCTTGTATGATCTTTATCCTGTTGGACTCTATACCCTTCCGGACATAAAGTGCAACACCCCCACCAAATTGATCCTCTCTATCATTGCGATATAATTTGTACCCTTATATAGCACTGTCCCATTGGTTATCCTTCTTTCAATAGGTCTCTGAGATGCCAATTATGTCAATCTCATCATTTACTCCTATACACTCTAACTCTTCCATCTTATTTCTTAGACTTCTGGCATTGGCATACAGACATTTCAAAGTGTGTTTTTTGCTTGTATTATCAACCTGTTTTTCAGTTGATAGGGATAATTTGGAATTCTTTAGCTCAGGTGATTCTTTACTTATAGGCAAATGGACTATGTTTGCTTTTATTGGAACCTCTCTGTTGGAATGCCCTAATTCTCCTGTTTCATTAGTATCCTTCAAAGATACATTCCTCCAAACCATGCAGTGTTGAATGACTGTCAGCTTTCCCCCTTGTTCTAGCTTAAAAGCTGCTCTATCTCCTTTTGAAAAATTAGTGCCAGCAGATTGGTTCCACTCTGGTTAAGGTGAAGCCTATCCTTTCGGAAAAGTCCTCCCCTTCTGCAAAAGGTTCCCCACTTCCTTATAAAACTGAAGGCTGTGTTTCCCATGTTTCTATGTTGTTACAGCCTACGAAGCTTCATAGAGGCTTATGGTTTAAAATAAGAGTGAGAACTGATGTTTATCTAGCAATGAGGAGGGGGCACCATTATGGGTACAAATGTGGTCTTCATTCTCAAGCTAGGTTGAGAGAACATTGCACAAATCTCATCTTTGGGTGAGTTTCCTCACTCCGAGGGTCATCAAATCTTCACAAGAGAGCACTGTTCTGTTCGTACATCTCTCTCTCTCTCATACATCAACTCTGGCATTTGTCACAGTTTGTGCGAAGATAGCACTTTACATAGGTATTAGCAATAAAGTGCATATTACCATAAAACACACCCCTTTTCCTATTGCATGCAATATTTAGTGCATTTTGATAAATCCAGGCCTGAGTTGGAGCATTGTTTTTGGCTCCCACCCCTATTCATATTAAGGCATATCAGTCAATAGAAAGCTGACAAAAAAAGAGGCCAAACCAAATTTCCAGGTTTGGCCATTTGCAGTGATTTTGGCAGCAGGAATGGTGTTTGCAGATCTAGCAGCCTTTCATATTATACACTGAACTGTTGTGCTGTATGGTAATGATACAGTTAAAATCATTTTAAGGCATTCTTTCTGTAAACAATGTTTACTCTCTTTTGTCTGGCTCCTGAGACTGTATTCACAATATGGATTAAAAGCCGGTGAAAGTTATTTTTATGCTCTGGGGGTGTTTATGTAAACACGTACAAATGGTTTTGTGGTCTTACTAGGACTTGTCTTTTAAGGTATAGTCTTTTTTTTTTTAAGAGATAATTGTTTTTTTAAATCTACTCCTACATATATTTTGGAAGCATTCTACAGAGACAACATAGTGTGTATGCCACACATGAAAACTTATCCTGATTAATTGCTAAGCCGTTGGTATGTTATCATTCAAATCTAAGTGCTGCCTTTTAACAGCTATGGGCTTTTGTTACACTCTTACATTAGGATTTGCCTTTTAAGGCATTTTTAAAGACATAGTCTCATTTTCGTAAAGCATATTTTTTTCTTATTTGTTATTTTTACTTTTTTATATTTTCTTTTTTTTTTTTTTTAATTTACTCCTACATATTTTGGAAGCATTCCAAGTGATAAAATAGTGTAAGTTTATCTTGCATAATTTCTGAGTCATAAGTATGGTTAAAATATTCAAATATAAGTGCTGCCTTTTAATAATCCTGGATTTTTGCTATAATATAGGCAGAAATTATTCCTTTGATGTTGCATATTTTTAATAAATTTTAATTTTTAAATGTTTTGATTTTTATAAGAACATAAGAACATGCCATTCTGGGTCAGACCAAGGGTCCTCAAGCCTAGCATCCTGTTTCCAACAGTGGCCATTCCAGGCCATAAGAACCTGTCAGGAACCCAAAAACTAAGTCTATCCCATGTTACTGTTGCTAGTAATAGCAGTGGCTATTTTCTAAATCAATTTAATAGCAGGTAATGGACTTCTCCTCCAAGAACTTATCCAATCCTTTTTTAAACCCTGCTACACTAACTGCACTAACCACATGCCCTGGAAACAAATTCCAGAATTTAATTGTGCGTTGAGTGAAAAAGAACTTTCTCTGATTAGTTATAAATGTGCCACATGCTAACTTCATGGAGTGCCCCCTAGTCCTTCTATTATCCGAAAGAGTAAATAACCGATTCACATTTACCCGTTCTAGACCTCTCATGATTTTAAACACCTCTATCATATCCCCCCTCAGACGTCTCTACTCCAGGCTGAACAGTTCTAACCTCTTTATTCTTTCCTCATAGGGGAGCTGTTCCATCCCCTTTATCATTTTGGTTGCTCTTCTCTGTACCTTCTCCATCGCAATTATATCTTTTTTGAGATGCGGTGACCAGAATTGTACACAGTAGTCAAGGTGCGGTCTCACCATGGAGCGATACAGAGGCATTATGACATTTTCCGTTTTATTCACCATTCCCTTTCTAATAATTCCCAACATTCTGTTTGCTTTTTTTGACTGCCACAACACACCGAATCGACAATTTCAATGTGTTATCCACTATGATGCCTAGATCTCTTTCTTGGGTGGTAGCTCCTAATATGGAACCTAACATTGTATAACTATAGCATGGGTTATTTTTCCCTATATCGATCACCTTGTACTTATCCACATTAAATTTTATCTGCCATTTGGATGCCCAATTTTCCAGTCTCACAAGGTCTTCCTGCAATTTATCACAATCTGCTTGTGATTTAACTACTCTGAATAATTTTGTATCATCTGCAAATTTGATTACCTCACTCATCGTATTCATTTCCAGATCATTTATAAATATATTGAAAAGTACGGATCCCAATACAGCTCCCTGAGGCACTCCACTGCCCACTTCCTTCCACTGAGAAAATTGTCCATTTAATCCTACTCTGTTTCCTGTCTTTTAGCCAGTTTGTAATCCACGAAAGGACATTGCGATATTTTAGCATAGTGATAACTGATGGTTTTATGTATATAGTAAGGATTTTTATCTTTTAGAGACCACAAGCTCTCTTCTTCTGTTGGGAGATCTTATAACCAATACCAATTGTATATCCATTGCTGCTCACATGCCTGGATCTTATAACAGTGGTATGCATTAATAGTGGTATGCATTAATAGTACTAAGTTGTTTGATCTATGAGTTCAGGCAAAAACTAAAAAGGTATATAATTTTGTTTTGTTGTACAGAATCCTGTGGATTCCTACTAAGAGCATTGGTTCATCTTTAGAGGGGGGAACAGAGATAGGTGTTAGCTCCCCCATGTGGAAGTCTAAAATGGTGAGCTCTCTCCTTATATAAACCCCAGCCACTATTTTAAGAAGTGGAATCCATTTGTTGTTATTATTATTATTATTATTATTATTTAGTTAAACCTCCTAGGGGTAGTATGTCCTGTGCTGTTCTCTGTTTCTTTATTTTTGCTGGAAAAGGACTCATGGGTCTTTGGGTTTGAGAACTGTTCCAAAGAAAGGAGACAAAGATCCTTTAATCATTTTTGCCATGAAGTTGGAAACATTTGATAAGGAGGAAGTTTTCTACCCTTCCTGTCTCTTGTTTGGTTTTTCCTTTTTGCTTAGGGACTGCCATGGAGTGCCCTAAGGCCCAGGGACTCAGATGCTTCAACATGGAAAGGAAAGGATGTCTTTCACAGAGAAAGAGCTGCAAGACCATCTGTGTCCTCTTAGAGACATGCATTTTCATTCATCCTTAGGGAGAAGGAGCAAAGGATGGTAAGAGGAGACCAGTGGTACCCCAGCAGAGAATCCACTATCATCTCAATGAGATCTAAGGGAAGAGAGATATAAGTACAACTAACAGGAAGGAGGAGAAAATGAAAGAACTACAGAAAAGGGATGAGAACTAAGACTTTTCTATAAATACTTTTAATTTTGCTAAAGCACATACCATCTTCTATTGGGAGAGAGCTTGTAAATTGCCTGAAAAGAGAGACTAGCACTGACTATTGGACCTGGCTTTAATTTCAGAGTATCTTTAATGTAAATAAGAGGTCACAAATTTATTGAAGATCTAAACTGTAAAAATGTATTGTGGAGCACCAAAGAATTGTAAAGAACCATCTTATCAATAACTTTTATTAAAAAATTATTGTTGCATCGGAAATGGACCCTTGGGTCGAGGTGGGGTTGACGCAACCCGTAGGTGAAGACCTACGGGTCCCCACCATCGGCAGGTGGAGTGGGCTGAAGATAGAGGCCGCTTGAAATTCACCTATACCAGTCCTCGTTCCCCGCGGGTTGAGCCTTTGGGTGCCGGGGCCGGCAGGACTTAGGTGGGCCTCGAGGGTGGTTAACAAGAGAGGTTGGTTCAGCCCAGAGACAGCAGATGATAGATGGCAAAGTCCTATCCTGGGCTAGGTATAGTACTGGAACTCGAGCGCCAATGGAACGAAGATTAGCTGGGGCGCTCGAGCAAAGGTAGGCTGAAGCCTAATAAGTCCACGTCCAGGGAGTAGACTAGAAGAGGCGTCAATGAAAGGCTTGGATCAGGGCTAGTGGCAAAGCGGAGGTCGTGGCAAGTAATGCTGAGTTCTGATCACGGAGAGTTCAGTAGCATTAGTCAATCAAGGCAATGGTCTGATCATGGAGAAGTCAATAACGTCAGGCGTAGCAGAGGTCTGGGTCTGGAGATAGGCAGTAGCTTAGTCAGGCGTAGCGGAGGTCTGGGTCTAGAGATAGGCAGTAGCTTAGTCAGGCATAGCGGAGGTCTGGGTCTGGAGATAGGCAGTAGCGTAGTCAGGCGTAGCGGAGGTCTGGGTCTGGAGATAGGCTGAAGTGTAGTCAAGCAAAGCAAAGTTGATATTCATAGAGTCAGTCCAAAACATAGACAGGGCAGGAACGAAGAAGATGGGAACCGGGAACAACGGAGGTCGGGAATGAAGATTAGAGAGGATTCTCTAGCAGCAACGAATACTCGAGTAGCGAGGAGACCTGTTGCAAAGGCAACGCTGTGGAGCGGGGCCTGAGCTTAAATACACTGAAGAGTTTGTCACCATCATCCGGGGCCATGGCCAGGTTCCCGCCGCAGGCCTTTCATAAGGATCAGGGATGCACACGCGTGGACCATGCGGAGAGGCCCGATGAGCAATGGCATCCTGAGCTGCTGCCAGGGCTGGTGGAAGCACTAGGCGAACTAGGCGATCACCTAGGGCGCCGAGCATTAGGGAGCACCGAGCCGCCAATGGCCGCCGGTGGACCTCATCCCACTGGCGGCTGAGTGGTGAACTACTGCTGTGCTGTGTGCCAGATACACACAGCAAGAAGATCAGCAGGGCCGTGGTGGAGCTCATGTCACCACGGCCCGAAGAAAAAGGACGCATCTAAACGTGCAGGTGCTCCTCCTCCTTCCTGCCCGCGCGGCCCCAGAAGGAGGAGGAGCATCAGCCACTGCAGGTGCTCCTCCTCCTTCCTGTCCATGCGGCCCCGGAAGAAAAATGTTGCTGGAGCCGTGCGGGCAGGAAGGAGGAGGAGCATCAGCCGTGTGCAAAAGAGGAGCAGCGCAGCCCAAGAAGACCAGGGCCACTGCAGAGCCCATCCTGTGGCAACCCGTAAAGAAGAGGGCGAGAGGTGAGAGAAAGGCTGAGGGCCTGTAGAGTGTGTATGTGTGCGTTTATGAGATGAGTTGAGAGATTGTGTGTGAGAGTGAGTTGAGAGACTGTGTGTGGGAGTGAAGACCTGAATGTTTGCAGAGACAGCATGTGAGAACCTCTGTGTGTGTGTGTGTGTGTGTGTGTGAGAGACAGCATTTGACAGTGAGAGCCTGTGCTTGAGCAAGACAGCATGTGGGAGTGAGAGAGAGCCTGTGTGTTTGAGACTCAGACAGCATGTGCCAGTGAGAGACTGTGTGTGTGTATGAATGATTGTATGAGAGAGCCTGTGTGTGTGAGAGTCAGACAGCATGTGCCAGTAAGAGACTGTGTGTATGAATGATTGTATGAGAGAGAGTATGTGAGAGTGAGAGCCTGTGTGTGTGTGTGTGTGAGAGAGAGAGAGAGAGAGAGAAAGAATGTGAGAATGAGAACCTGTCTGTGTGTTTGAGGGAAGAAGAAAGATGGAGAGAAAAGAAATAGAAAAAAAGACAATATAAAAGGAATTGGCAAAAAAATAAGAAAGGGAAGGTGGAAAAAAAAAAAGCCTGTGACCAACCGATTAGAAAACTAAGATCAGACAGCAAATGTAAAAAAAATAAATTACTTTTTACTGATTGGCACATGTAATCTTTGGGAATGTGCAAGAGTAGCACTTTCTCTATGTGGATCTCACAATGTACGAGATCAGCATGGAGGAACTGGAAGCCCATGGGGCTTGCACAGAGGAGGCAGCAGAATGGGCTTCAGTACCAGTATCAGCAATCAGCACCTCCCCAATAGCCACGCAGCAGCAGTGACAGAGGCAGCAGAGGAATGAGAGAGGCTCTGAGGTTGCTGGCAAAAGAAAGAGTGGGGGTCTCTGCCTTTAGTGTGTGCATGTGTATGAATTGGAGTCTGCCTGGGGGTGTATGTGTGTGAATGCATGAGTGCCTGCCTGAGAGTGTGTCTGTGTATGAGAATGAATGGGTGTCTTCCTGGGGTTTGTATGTGTGAGAATAGGTGCCTGCCTGTGTGTGGTGTATGTGTGTGTGAGAATAAATTGGTGCCTGCCTGGGGGTCTGTGTGTGTGAGAATAAATGTGTGCATGCCTGGGGAATGGGGAGGGAGTGGTGTGAAAATGAATGGGAACCTGCCTGGGGTTCAGTGTGAGAATGACTGGGAGCTTGCCTGTGTGTGTGTATTTGTGTGTATGTGAGGGAGCCAGTGAGAGTGAGAGCATGAGTGTGTATGAGAAAATCCAGGGGAGTAAGAGTGTGTGTGTGTGGGGTGGGGGGTGTGTGGAGGGGGAGAGAGTGTCTTACAGACTGAGAGTGTGTCAGTGTCTGTGAGAGTGAGAGGTAATGGTGGGTATAAGAGCATGAATGTGTATGTATGTGACAGTGTATGTGTAAGAGAGAATGGACATGTGAGTATGTGTGAGAGAGAGAGGATAACCTCCTAATCCTCGACAATATCAGGGTGACTGGAAATCAAGAGCTCCCATGTATGGACAGCAGGGGCTTTTTAAAACCCTTATTAGTTTTAATTATTGTGTGTTATTTGATATATGTGCTGTTTTGAAATATTTTATTGGTGTTTGGGAAATTGTAAAAAATGTATGATTTTAATTAATAGAAATTCCATTTATCAATAGTTTTAAAATATTCTGTTATTAGTATGGTTTTACTATTATAACTGATGCTTTATGCTTCTTGATTTTATTGTTTTATGAGGAATGGTGGTTCTGTTTTTCCATTGTTAATACACAGATTCTGGCTTCTTGGGGTTTCCATTTAAGTTTTTTCTAATTTGTGCTCCTTTATTTTGTATTCTGTATTTGGTGAGGGTCTGTCTCTGCTCTGTGTGTGTGACCATGATGAGAGATTCTGCTAGCATGCAGTATCTGTATAGGGATCTATAGCAATTGGGTTTGTTTTGTTTCCTCAGTAGGTGGAGTATTGGTATTCTAGGACCCAGTGTAATATTTACCCTTGCTTATTCACAGGTAGGGTTATTGTTGTTTGAGTCCTTGGTGTTATTACTGTTATGTTATGATGGGACTACAGTATAGATTTTGAGTGTCTTTTTTGTGGGGTTTTGTGTTAGTTTACAATGTGCCTGGCAGTGGAAGGTGTTTGTGCTGCTGTTACTGTGAGGTGACACCAGAATTTGAAAATATCTTTTAGTATGATGAGCTGTAAGGGAAACATCCAAGCTCCATTGTTTGGGGGAATTTCAGTGGATGCACAGAGTTACAGAACTGGAGGTGCAGGATTTATATTGACATTCTGTCCTTTCCTATAAATTCCAGACTTCATTCTCATAGCCATATATAATTAGTTGAATGAGGCTATCAAATAATTTTATAGTGTGAAACTGGCCAGCTTTTTAAAATTACGCAGAAGACCCTTTGGACTTTTTTATTAATACTTTTTTTTTATAACCTATTTTAAAGCAGGATCCATGCTATAGAGGTGGGTGTGATGAAGAAATGTAATTTTGGCTCCCCCCCCCCCCCCCCCCCACACACACACAAATTCTTCTGTCTAGAGACACCACAGATTTTCTGTGACCTTAAGCATTAGTACAAGAAGGATTACGGGGGGAGATGCTAGAGAGGCACACAAATGCATTGGCCCCCGGGTGCTGGAGACCCTTGGTGCGCCACTGGGTGCGAGTCATATGGGGCTGTAAGAGGTGGCAAAGAGGAGTGGAGATTTGGCGGGCCGCAAGCAGTGCCCAACCTGCTCGCGTCCCAGAAAACCACAGTCAGCGGGCTTGATCGAGAATGAGGTAGGAGTCGGGGCCGAGACCAGGGGGTGGCAGTTCAACCGGGGGGGGGGGGGGGGGGTGGAGGGCGCAAGAGAGAAGGCTCGCCTAGGGCGCCAAATCCCCTTGCACAGGGCCTGGTGCAGCACTGGGGACCATGGCAGAGCCGGAGACACCGGGGGAGGAGGAACCATGAGCTGGAGTCTGGGTAAGAAGGTGAGGGGGCCGCACCGCGGGTCTGCCGCGGACGGCACGAGAAACAATTATAGCAAAGTTGGAAACTATAACAGCATCCAGTGTGCCTATTACTCCTCACTAAAACAATGAGATCATTAGTGTTGTTTACCATTGACTTTGATGCCTGATTGAGACCTAAGTAATGCACAGTGCCTGGAAAACTAACCTTCTCCGGGCTGAGGAATCCTGGACATTCAGATAAAATTTGCATCAGGAGAGGACACTACCAACTAAGGGGGTAATTTACTAAACTGCAGTATTTTACTGTGGGGGTAAAATATCATGGGGGGAATCCCATGATTTTTGGCCCCTCCCGAGAATTGCACAGGATGCCCTATCTCCCTATCCAAACCCCTCCCCTTTGTTCAAAATGTCCTCCCCAACCAAATACCTTCCCTAATTTAAACACTCCCACCTCCCAGTACATTTCTATACATCTGAATACATGCACACATTTTAAAATGACATGAAAACACCAATGATATGCACCAAAGTATTTCGGCATGCACTATTTCCAAACTTCATCAAAGAGTGCACACATTGTAAAACTGTAACGTGCGCTAAAAGCAAAGCAAACAAAATGATAGAGATGACGTGCCCAACATGAATCCCAAATGACATGACGACAACATAGAAAATGTTTTCCCACGCACCCCCTCACGTGCAGAGATGTGTGTGTAATATCTATCTGTCTATCATGTGCTTAGGTACTGGCACGTGGTATCTTGTCTGCTGTGGTCAGTAGTCTGTGCGTGTTCACCCCCGGGGCTCCAGTGGCCATGCAGGCTGGAAGGAGGCCCGCGCGCTGAGCTCTGGCTCGCACGGCACGACCTGGGCGCCTCGGAACTCTCCTGGGTCGCCAGGCTGAATCTCCTCCATGAGAAATGTCACCAGGTGACCCCCCCCTAGCACACACACATAACCCCCACCTATGACTAGAAACATGCACATTACATATGAACGTGCAACAGGTACAGCACCAACTGGTAAGACTTGGTGAGAGGTGGGGATTCCATGGTGAATCATTTTATCTCCTGCGTGCAGGTCACATGATTGCAATATTCAAGTACTATTACTAGCAACGGTAACATGGAATAGACTTAGTTTTTGGGTACTTGCCAGGTTCTTATGGCCTGGATTGGCCACTGTTGGAAACAGGATGCTGGGCTTGATGGACCCTTGGTCTGACCCAGTATGGCATGTTCTTATGTTCTTATGTTCTTATGTTGTCTCCCCAGTCCCCAGACTTTCCCCCCACACAAAAGCATTCCCTGGAAATCTTGTGGCCCCCAGATCCCTCCCTTATATAAGAAAAGAATCCCTGTTAGTCTAGCAGTAGCCCTGAATGCTCCCTAGGTCCCAGGCTGGTCGATGCCATTTTCAAAATGGTACCGGCCGGCCTTTGCCCCAATACATTAATAGCTTATCACAACTTAGTAAATGACGTCCTAAAATTGTGTTTGAAGTGTGATTCCTGACGCCCTACTGGGGATTGCCAGCCCAGGGGTTATACACTTTTGGTGCACAAATAGATACCCTGGTTTTTATTGTGCACAAGGCTTTATGTAAAGAAAATATGTTTTGGACTGTTGTGACTGCCTTTTGGAAGGAAACCGCTGCTATTTTATGAATTGCAACATTAATTTAAGATGGCTGCCATTCCCACCACAGAGACATCTTGAGAGTCAAAGCACATGAAATCAGCTGTGAAGAACCCCCATTCTGTGCATGTTGGAGTGTCATCATATTGCACCATCATTTACTATCCAATTCAATGTACCATCAAAGGAGTTGCATCATCATAATCACCATGTTAGTGATGTTGACCCTGAGCATGTGAAAAGCACGAGAAGCAGGGCACTGCTCAGACTGAAAGTGAGAGGAGTGTGTTGAACTGTGTGCTGGCCATGCAAAGAGCAGAAAATAAAAAGACTTTTTTACAAATCCAGACTTTGACATTATTGCAGCGATCCCCTAATCGGGACCTCTGAGCAGGAGAGCGAAACAATTTTGCAGCAAAGACCAATCCGGGACAGAAGATGCCACTGTGTGCCGCATCTTGAATACCTCATTGCCACCACATGAACGGTCTACAAGATGCATGCAGGTATGGTGAATCACTTCAAAAATCCAAATGCCTATAGAGTTTGGAGAAGAGTGCTATCCCTCACATTAGTTTCGAATGCAATTGTTGCTAGATGCAACAGAATTGGTTGCCAAGGAAAACTTTTTATTCAAGAGGGCCTGAGAAATCATCTCATTCCATCGTGTTCTTCATATTGCAAGGCCTATCTCCATTGGCTGGTGGAACTACATTAGTGCTTCTTCGTCTTCCCAGCCAATCGTGGGTGTCTTCTGGGAGCAGGAATGTGCACAACAAGACCGAGGAGAGCTGTCTAGTCCCAAAGACTTTGCCACCTCCGCTGCTGCCAGAAATGTTGGCCAGTGTTCTTCAGTGCTTTTGAGATCCTTGTTCCATTAGGTTGGGAAACAGGATGGTCATTATCACATACCATCAAAAGGATACCTGCGGAAAAGAGTGCTAAATCAGCAATACCAAAATTTGGGCCCAGGTTTGAACCTAATAGAGAGATGAGGACACTATCTGCCATACCCACAGTTGGAGCCATTAACTATGGAATTACAAGGAGCAATTGGTGTACACCAGTTGCCATCACTGTCCATACTACCATGTTCCCTATGCAAGGGTTGCAGTTTTTTTCACAGAGTGTATTAGCAAGAGCTAGAGAAGTTTCAAATATCGTTATCCACCATTTTCCCTGGAGTGGTTCAGCAGTGGACTGAGGCCCTAGAAAAATAGGAACAATTGAAATCCTCTTTACAGAATATCAGTGGCGATAGTCCAGGTCCATGAAGGATCCTCCATTAATGCCATCTACACCCCAGACTTTTCAGGAGGTATTCCGCTAAATTGTAGTTTCTATGTAGGGACCTACAGCAGGCTGACTTGTTCTGTTTACCTAATAGGAGGTGTATTGGTGTTTTAGGGCCTGTTGTAATATTTACAATGTTACCTTTTCATAGGTAAGGTGGTTACTGAGTGAGTCTGGTAGTTAGGGTATGGCAGATTTCCTTTAGATTCTGAGTACATTTTTTGCAGGATTTTGTATTATACAATGTTACTGGTACTAGAGGGAGTTTGTGTTGCTGTTACAAAGGTGACAACAGAATTTGAACTTTTGTTTTTGTAGTGAGTGGTGAGGGGAAATGGCCTTGTTCTACTCAGCACCCTTTGTTGGGGGAATTTCTCTGAACACAGGGTATTGTAAAACATGAGGTACAGGTTTTATATTGGGATTTGTTCCACTCCTGTATAGAAGAATTTTGGATTGAACTCTTGAATAATTACAGTAGTAGTTTTACTTAATAGTTGAAACTGGCCAGGGATTTTTTGTTACTTAAAAGGTCCTTCTCTCTAGAGATGCCACTAACATGCATGCCCAGTACGTTGCGATAATGGTGCAAAATGTGAGCGGTGGTGTCCTGTCTCTGCCTGTACGGAATTTGGTAACAGACAGGGGTGGAAAGAGCCACTGGACCCCTGCCAAGATCAAACTAACAAGGTGGTTTCCCTGTCACAGGTGATTTTCTTTAAAAATAGTACTAATAATTTTCAAAGAATACCAAGCTGGGGTGTGGGGGCTGGGAGGGAAATATGTGCACCAAACCTCTCTCCACATCTCTCTTTGAGTGATGTGGGCTTCTCTCAAACATCCCTTCTTCCCCCTTCCTAATCAGCTTCTCACTCTCTGTCTTTGCTCCACAATCCATCCCAACCTGTCCCCCCCCCCCTCTCTCCCTCCACGAGTCCATCTCTGCCTGCCAGTCTCTCTCTCTTTATACCTCTCACCCAGTCCATCCCCCCCAATCGTTCCAGACCCAGCTCTGGGGGTTTCTGTAGTTACACTACCTAAGTTACTGACTATGAGTGCATTCTTTCACCTTTACTGCTGTGCTTTGCAATTGTATGTATTTCATTTATAGCAGTAAGCATTATTTAATACGTTTTATACTTTATGAATGAGTCTAGTGTGCATAGACGTATTTCTTTGTTATTGTATTAATATTTAACTTTTCTATATACGGCACATAACTGCAGGTAAAAATGAAAGAGAAGCATGAGGGGTCCATGAAAATTTTGGAAGTTGTAAAGGTGTCCATACTCCCAAAAAGTTTGGGAACCCCTGATCTAAGATGTCTCCACTTGAGTTTCCATACATTCCTAAAAAGGACTGAACTTTACTGACATGTTTGGGGAAAATATATTGTATTGTGTGTTCTCTTATGCTTTTCTCTTGTTCTCTTATAGATCCCAAGTAAGAGGAGAGATGGACTGCAGGGCTGTACAATATCAGAGGTGCCCAAGATGTAGAAACCGGACAGAGCTGCAAAGATTTGGATTGTTAACTGGACTTTCTGGCTTCTGACAAGTGTCAAATAGTTACAGGCTAAAGGACACTAACTGCTGGATTTTGATCATTACCATGCACCTGTACTTTGTTATTTCTGCTACTCATATCAAAATTTTAGACTGAGTCCTACCCTATGTTGCTAATCATTTGGAGAGATGTTGATTTTTAAGTTATGGGCCGGATTTTAAGTTACGCACGCCGGGCCTATTTTAAAAAGGCCCCAGGACGCGTGTAAGTCGCGGGGCTTGCAAAAAGGGGTGGGGGCTGGGCGGGGGTGGTCCGGGGCGGGGGTGGGGCCAGAGGCCTCTGACACAGCGACCATTTGCTGCTGGGTCAGAGATCGCGTGCCGGCAATCAGCCGGCACGCGCAACTTACATCAGCCCCAGGGCTGAAGTAAGTTTTGAAATAAAAGAACAAAGAAGGAAAAGGTAGTGGGGAAAGGGCGGGGGAGGTAGGGGAAGGGAAAGTGGGGTGGGAGGGGGGGGGTAGGGAAGTTCCCTCTGAGACTGCTTCGATTTTGGAGCAGCCTGGGAGAGAACGAGGGAAGGCTGCGCGGCTCGGTGCACACACGATGCACAATTGTGCACCCCCGTCAGCGCGCCGACCCCTGATTTTATAACATGCACATGCCTGCGCGCACATGTTATAAAATCAGGTCTACATGTGTGCGCGCCGGGTAGCGCACACACATGTACGCCACATGCGCTGCTTTTAAAATCTACCCCTATAAGTGTAATATATTACATTTTGTAGTTGAGTGAGTATGAGGAGTACTTTTGTAAAGTTCTTTTGTGATTATTTTTTGTAGAAAAAAGCAAGCAAAAAATTCTTACCATAAAAATAATAAAACCTTTGAAAAATAGTTTCCAACCTGATATTTGCTTAGGATTATTTCTTTCATTCACACATTTTCATATTTCAGGTATATGAATTGCCAGAGGTAACTATTGTAATTGCTTATATTTCCTTTATAGCAAAAATCAGCTCAATTGTCATTAATAGGAGTTTTAGAGGTTCAATGTTATCAGGTTGTGACCCAGCAAGAAAATGAGGAAATTATAATTGTGATAAGAGGAGTCTAGTCCCATAAAGTGGAATCCTGAAGTGACTGAAACTCCATGGTGAGAAAGAAGAAGAATACATTGGTGTTATTTTGATGCCCACATCCCCGCATATATGTGAGAGAAAAAATATTGACCGTATATAAAAGGTACCTCAAAGTGAATAAAATTATGCTGTTTGGTGAGGAGGTGGTATAGTGAATGGTTTATGAGAAGAGACAATTGAATGCACAATTTAAGTGGAGTTTCTTTTGATATGGTGGAGGAGGATGCTTCCTGTTGTTGGCCAGAATAGAGAACTTCCTCTATCCCTTTTATTCTGCTTCTTTCCAAGATTCTTTTGGTGAAAATGTCATGGAGAGAATTAGAAAATCAACTAGAAGAGTTAAGATGTGGTTGTCATCGTATCATTAACATCTTTCTGTTTCCTTCTCTAGGAAACATTTGGGATGCAGCCTATATGTGTTAAGTTATAGGAGTGGTTATTCCTTTTGCAATATGTCTGGGAAGTTATGTAACTGAACTTTTATTTCAGGAATAGTAAGAGAATTCCAGTGTATCAGCTGTGAGAGAGCTTTACCACAACAATGTAGTGAGAATGCATTGCTTCCTGGTAACAGTGAAGCTGTCTCTGGAGCATGTCACCTATGGGGCCTGGCAGTAGGAATGACAGGGTTGGTTGCTCCATCTTTCAGTTTGTTTGGTGCCCCACTTCGGGGGTGGTTGGCACAGAAAAGAGTTGGAAGGTACATTGTCATAGAGATTGTAAGAATCTTCAGAGAGTGCAGGAGGAATGGTTAAATCCTGATGACTACACTGCAATATGAGCATTATATGCTGGGTAGTGTGATAATTAAATGTTTGTACTGCAGCTGCTACACTTACTGTGGGTTTTGTTATGACAAGAAACACAGACCCAGATTGCATCTTGCATGGCTCTGTTTTCCTCCATGACATGAGAAATAAGCAGCAAGCCAAAAAATGTAGTGAGAAGTCAGATGGTGCAGCATTGCATTCTACATCCCCAAACAATGTTCTGTGAATGCATAAGAAACTTGTTTTACTACTGTGTTTGTAAATATTGCCTACCCTTTAAATATTCGTACATGACATATCAAAACTACTTGCATGTGCTATGGTTAGGCACCTGATTCCCCTCTAACTGTGCTGTCCTGGACTCCAGCAAGTGGCTTGTGATGAAGCAGCTCCAAATCCTCCTTTATGTGACCTGCAATATTGTGTATCACTCCCAAAGGGGAGTGAGGCAAGGAGGGGACATTAGCGACACCTCAAGAGGTGGACACAGTGAAACATATTACTGCATGGTAAATGCAAATAGTATGTGGAATTCACAATTATTGTAAACTTCCATGCAGTATTGATACAATGTGGACATGGTAATAAAGTGCATTGCATGAAAAGCAGCTCATTGGCATGACTATCAGTAGTGCAGTTTGTGTAAAAATCTTTGCAAGCTGCACTACTGTGAGAAAGTTAGCTATACTCATGAAGTATAGCTAGATCCCCTTTCCCATCCACGAGTGTTCTCAAGCTAAGGGGCCTTGAGGTGCTCCTGGAATGCCAAGTTAATGAGGCCACAAGACCCTGTGGAATAAACAGAGAGGTTCCCTGGTAGCAGGAGGATGGAAATCAAGAACTGGGTTAACCTGTGGTAACTTTTAGTGAAAAAATGGAGAGGAAAAGGTGGAGAAATTAAAAGACAAATTTCTGCTAGACTTTAACAATTCAGGTAAAAAAAAAAAGATACCAAACTACATAATCTAAAAATTGGAAAACTAATATATCAGTGCAAAGCCTAATTAAAAGTAATATAACATAGACATATGAAAAGACAAAAAAATATATAAAAAATTATGAGGTTGATATTCAGCCATGGAGTAGCTAGTTAAATTAGCTGGATATAGCAATCCAGTTAATTTAACGGGGATATTCAGGGGTGTAACCATGCCGCCGAATATTCCTGGCTACCTTAAAGTTAGTCGGTTAGGTATATCTGGGCAACTTTAGGACAGCCATAGCCATACAGCGCAGCCAGAGTTAGCCGCATAAGTTATGTGGCTAACTCAATATTTAAAATTAGCCGCATAACTTATGCGGCTAACTCTGGCCCGCCTGGAAATGCCTCTCGCTCACCCTTGAAATGCCCCCGACTTATGTGGCTAAATTCTATTCTCTTATTTTCTCTGCCACCTTCCACCCTCTTTTTCCATTTGCATGGTGGTGGAATCTCTTTTATTCTTTTGCCTAACTTTTAGTGAAACATTCCTGCATGGGGTAACCTGAACAAAGCAGCAGTCACAATTAGTCAGGGATCCATCTGGTATATCTTACGGTTAACATATGGTTTAGCTATCTGGCTGTCTACATTACTTCAACAAAGCTTGATCAAGTTCGCTCATGCTGGCGGTGTGGTAGAGGCAGTCCGCTCTGAAATGTCTAGGCTGGGGCAAGCCCTATGTGCACCGCAAGGAGAAATGAATAAAGGTGGAAGGGGGAGGTGCGGCCATCACCAGCTTTTGCAGCTTGGATGGAGCTTCATAGCCCTTAGAGTAACTTGCTTGGAGCAGCAGTTACAAAACTGCTGGGCAGACTGGATAGACCATTTTGGTCTTGATCTGCTGTCATTTACTGCACTACTATAGGTGAATCTCCTGACCTTATCCTGTATCCTCAAGCCCCACATGTGAGATTCTGCTGCTAGCCTATGGGGGCTCAATCTCTAAGTACACTTTGTGATAGAGACAATTGTTGTCCTTCCCTCAGCAGATTTTAGTCTGTTTTCCTTGTCTGGTTTGGTTGCTCCTACCTGCTCCATAGCTTCCAGATAAAATATATATATATATATATATATATATATATATATATATATACACATATATCTTGTTGCAATGCTATGCTAGCATGTGCCTGCATGCTTCCGGTCATCATGGGATGCTCCTGCTACCCCCTGGATCTTGACTCGGTGCATTGTCTCTTTTTGGCCTTCTCAAGTGGACCTTACTTGTGAGTAAGTTCACCTGGATTTGTCTTTGTGACTACATTTGCTGTGTCAAGTATCTCACTTCCTGCTACTGGCTTTGTGTGACAAATAGCCTGGTACACCCAAGGGTTCAACCTGAGTGGAAGGAAGCCTCTACAGATAGAAGACCACATTCTGGTACTAGAGGTGCTTCATTCAGTGATTTTTCTTTCCATAAACTCAGACTGCGGTCTGCTCACCATCTTGAGGTCTTGTTGCAAGCATGGGCGGCACTTGGGAGCATGAGCCCCTGTGCTGCAACCCAACCTGTCTGTCGTGTCCATGCCACTGGAGGGTGAACGCATTCAGTCATAGGCTGGCTGAAACAGGAATAATTTTGGCTTGGAAACAGGAAGACTCGAACGTCCAACATGCACCAGGAATTGAGAGCCAGTAACGCAATGCTGGTTTCTGGGGTAGCCCTCCAGCCACTCGAAAACCTGTTCAGACTGCCGCTTAGAAGTGGATTGTGCGTGAGGAATGACGAAGGTTCAGGACTTGGAACATGATGAAGAATCTGAGAGAGTCTTGCACTGCTGCGTGCCCTACACAACCCTGGGGCTGGCTGCGGACCATGCCAATAATGGTGCAGGCACTGGTCTTGACTTGGAAACAAGATGGAAGCTGGTTCAAGAAGTCCGAAGACTGGAGATAGGACTCAGGAACTCTGATTTAGACTCAGAAACTTGGACACAGGCTCAGACTTTAAAACCAAGGAAAGACTTCCGAAGACTTGAACCAGCAATGAAGACTCTGAAGACTCTAGACAGAATGAAGGCTGGAACCAGGAACAAGACAAAAACTTTGATTCAGGAACAAGGCAAACACTTAACTAGGAGTCAGAAGACGCAGGAACCAGGAACATGACGAGAGAACAGGAACATCACAGGAACGAAGGCAATGAGGACCTCCAACTATAAAGACAGGAAGCAGAAGACCACAGGATCGAAGACCCTTGCAAAGGCAACAGGAAGCAGTCAGAAGAGTCCTTTTATAGGGCTGCAGGAAGGACATCATAAGAAGGGGCCGCAGGGCCTTTCCCACCGCAGAACCTTTAAACCTGGAGCTGAGGTGTGCACAAGCACCTAAGGAGGCGCTGCGGTGCGCTGAGGTTGGCGATGATCCAGGCCGCAAGAACACCAATGCCACATGGTCCAGCGGCATCTCTCCTGCCGTGGAAGTGGCTGCGGCAATAGCAGTGGCTCAAGGCCGCACAGGACACAAGCAGTGATCCCTGGCATTGGGGATCAGTGGCATGCGTGAAATAGGGAGGTTATTGAGCAGCTCACAGGCCTGTCCCACAAGTGGAATCATAACAGGTCTCTGTTATTCAACACCACCCCTTAGCTATAAAAGTGCACCTCCTTTCAGAAAGCCCACTTTTCACCACTAGACCATGCCAAGGCTTGCCCCTATATCCTGGTGGTACAGAAGGGTGAGGCATGATCTCTGTTGACTACTGATGTGCCATGCCATTTTTTACAATGGCAGCTAAACATACACACTTCTTTGCCCTACACATGAGGGGCAAAGGAGTGCCTGGGGTCAGCAGGTGATTCTTTGAAAGATGGCGGCAGCAGGGCAGTATCAAGTAGGGATCACTTTTAGCCCTTTTGTACCACCAGGATTTAGGCATAATCCTAAGAAGGGCCTGGGAGTAGGGGCGGCCCTTAAAGCATGGGGATGGGGCTTAAACACTGCTAACATTTGTATTTATTGTAAACCGCTAAGAATTTTGATTAGCAGTACATAAATATTGAACGACATGTTGAAATAAATAAATAAAACAAATGTGTAGACCGGATGGAAATATGAGGGAGGTTGAGGGGTTCACCCATGGGCCACTGTGATGAAGTGGGATCAAACCCTCAAGAAAACCAGCATGGTAGGGAATTAAAAACCAACATGTCAAGCCCCACACTAGGGGGGAAAAAACGCCTCTCTAGGAAGACTTACTGTCTAAGGGAAAAGAAGGAAAGGTGGGATGAATGGATTCCCTCTCCTAGAGTGGAACATCAAATGGGGAGGAAGGGGTGGAGCCCTTAGAGCCAGGGCTCAGGAGTTGTCATGGAAAGGAGAGTGACTGATACGGAGGAGTAGAAACAGGAAGAAGTAGAGGAGGAAATGGAATTCCTGCGATCTAAAACAGAAGCAGGGGAGGAAGAGGAGACGGAGGTTAAGGGGAACACCGAGGAAGAGCCTATGGAAACAGAGGAAACAGGATGAAATGAAAAAAGTGCAGCACGAATTGAGAGAGAAATCTCTATCTTGTTTGCCTGTGGGAGGTTGTGGCTGAGCTTGCTTCCTTAGTTCAAAGGCTTATTTTTGGAAAAAGAAAAAAAAAAGAGGAAAGCAAATCCCTTGAGTTGATTACAGGAGCTCAGCCACAGTTGGGTGGTGACAAACACAGACAACCACTAAGGGTGGTTGTAACTCTGCTTACCTATGCTGGAAAGGCTGGTTTGATTTCTCTGATTTTTTTTTCCTGCCAAAATAATGAACTGTGATTATTGTTTGCTAAATTTCAGATGCCAGACCTGAGAATTTGAGGCAAGCCTAAATCAGTGACTCTGTTTACCTGTACTGGAAAAGCTGGTTTGATTTCTCTGGTTTTTGTTTGGTTTTTTTTACGGAGTTGACAAACTGAGAATACTGCTGTTCGGAATCTGATGTACAAAAGCTGGAGAAAACCAAATCCAAGTACTGGTAGCGAGGCCTTCAACCTGAGACTTAGGGCAATGGCAGAAAAAGAAAGCGCTGAAGAGGATTCCCTGCAACACAGAACTGGCTTACTAAGTCCCGGCTGTGTTTTAAGTCCGTTCTATACCTTGCTAGGGCAGGAGCTGTACCCGTGACCAAGGCAGGAACCATCATAACCACCAAGGAATTTTCACCTGAGGGAGGGATTCTTACAGGCATTTTTGTCCTTTAAGAGAGGTTTCCCAGGATGGAGACCTACTATATGGGCCGATTCAGTAAAACGTGCGGGAGAGCCGGCGCTCTGTGGCGAGCGCCCACTCTCCCAATGCGCACCCAGCCCACTCTCCTGGGCGCGCGCTAATAAGGAGGTGCTAGGGATACTAGCACGTTCCTAGCGCCTCCTTATTGGCAGAAGTGGCGGCTGTCAGCGGGTTTGACAGCCAACGCTTAATTTTACCGGCATCAGTTGTTGAACCCGCTGACAGCCACGGGTTCAGAAAACGGACGCCGGCAAAATTGAGTGTCCGTTTTCTAACCCGCGGGCTGCGGACAGATTTTTTATTTTTTAAAGATTTTTTATTTTTTTTTATTTTTGGGCCCTCTGACTTAATATTGCTATGATATTAAGTCAGAGGGTGTACAGAAAAATAGTTTTTTCTGCTTTTCTGTACACTTTCCCGTGCCGGCCGAAATTAACGCCTGCCTTTGGGCAGGCGTTAATTTCTGAGAGTAAAATGTGCGGCTTGGCTGTACATTTTACTTTCTGTATCGAGCGGGACTAACTAATAGGCTGATCAACATGCATTTGCACGTTGAGCGCGCTATTAGTTTCGGGGGGGTTGGACGCGCGTTTTCCACGCGCTATTACCCCTTACTGTATAATAATAGCATGTCGAAAACGCGCGTCCAAACGGGGGCTAACGGTGCGCTTGGCCTGAGCGCACTGTACTGAATCGGCTTGATAGTATGTTGCAGCAGCCAGGAATCTGTATTTTTCCTGGCTGCTGCAACATGTAGAAAATCCCTGCCGACTTACTAAACAGTGATACCTCAGGTATCGCAGTTTAGTAAATACTGAAGGAAATAACTTGTGATAAAATAGCTTGAGAATGTGCTGGGTCTTTTTCTCAAATAACAGTTTTATTATGATATTTTCAAACTTACAATAAGAACCACAATAGTTCAATTTAAACAACATTTTCAAAATGACACAATCTTATAGTATGGATTCAAAATTATGATGTACATATAGCTTCGAAGAACTCTGATCCACAGTCATCCCCCCCCCCACTCCTTTCCCTACCCCAAATAATTCCTATAATCCCCCCTTATTCAAATCAGAGCTTTAAATATAACCTATAAAATATAGCAGTTTTACAACGGATTAGTAAGTAGACTCTTTAGAAAGGATATGGTATCAAAATTCTGGTGTTTATTTCCAAGGAACATGGGTTTCACATCTTATTGTGGCTTACTAAATATCCCCTAAATGCAAAATTTCACAAGAAATATACATCATTTTCACAATATCTTGCTTAGTAAATAGAAATTTGCCATAAATCTTCATTTATTTTGAAACGTACGTATCATGTGATTGATTGATTGATTTTTACAAAAGATCTTGTGACGTGTAAAAAATTGCTTTCTCATGCAATAGTTCCCTGCAAAAACTTTTTTTTTTATGGCGATTTAATGATTACAGTCTTTTGAACGCTGCCTCCCTTTTACCAAAATCCTGCCATGGACATATTCACTTGTATTGCATTGCAGTTTATTTGTTGCTCTCTCTATAATGAGGGAGCTGGAGTGATCAGGTGCATTTTAACAGCTTGACAAATAACAGAAGGGGTTTGCATCATGTTGCTGTATTCTTCCCCAGGGATCGCTGAGCCTTCAATTCACATGCTTAGAGCACACTTTCAGACCTAGGTGGATAAAGTCTGCCACCTATAATTGCACATAGCTCATAACCATAATGTCTATTAGAACCACTTATTATGTTTACAATGTTTAGATGAATTGGGACTGCTTAATGCTGGCATCCTACTTTTAATTTTACCTTGGATATACCATGACGGTTTTTTTTTTTTTGTAAAATGTCACATTTCAGTGTCATAGAATGTCAGACTTTGTTATTTATGAAACACATTCAGAGGTCATGAACACTGGGAAGATAGCTCTCAAATAACTGTAAGGGGTGGCATCTATGCGCATCTATTGCCAAGTGCAGATTTACCATAGTATTTTATAGCTCATCTGTATTATAAAATTCACGCATATTTACCCCGTAATATACTGTACATACGTATATATGCTCCCGCTCAAATACATGCAGTGCATTGAAAGCAAGTATTTTATATTTTATGCCTGAAAATAAAGTAGAACTTGCTCGCGTACATCAGGATTTACAAGAGTAAGTCAATGTATTTTAAAACATGCACGTGTAATTGAAATTACCAGCCTTACAATTCCTCCACCAGTTCACCCCTTTCTTCTCCAGGTCATTGAGACCCTCCTAGTTCTTCAACCTGATCCACCTACGGTTCACCCAGACCTCCCACCTGACTAATTATACACAACAAACATGTTTAATATCACTTGACGCAAGCTAATTAGCAGGTGTAAAATTATGCGAGTAAGTTGGCAAATCCTCAAGCATGTCTTTTAACATTGCAACTTATTCACATGAATGTTGGCTCTGCCCTAGAACCCCCCTAGATCACCCCCTTTTTATGTGCATATCTGTGAAAACAAAAGTACATGCATATGTTTGATGTTACTTATGCACAAATATGCTCATTTTTACACACATAACTCTTGGAAAATTCACCCCTAATTATTTAAAAACAAAACAAACAAAAAAAAACAAAAAACAGTGAAATTTGAATCTAACGCACAGCTTCTCTGAATAAACCCCAGGCTATTTCAGGTGGGTGTTGATTAAATTACAGTAAGGCTTCCAAAGTTTTCCATATATAAAAAAATGCTGTTCCATAATTCAAGTATAATGGAGTGACTCCGTTTTTCCCTGTTTGCATGTGCAGGACCAGGCTAGATGCCTGGTCCACCTTAAATCCCGCAGAGGGAGGGTGCTCTGTTGGTGGCACCAGCTGGGGCAGGGATAAGAGTGCTAGCCCAGCTGGGTTCAGGAGGTTCACGTCTCCAGGAGCAAGGCGCTCCTGACCATAAGACAGCAACTTTTAAACAGCTGCGCGGGCATACATTTACTCGCATATGGCGGCTCGCGCAAAGGGATGCAGTCATTTAATAGCATAGGTATGCTTTTGCTCGTATGATATAAAATCGGCTGTATGTGCAGAACTATGCATGCAATTTTGTATGAACATGCGCTTGTGCGTGCAAATGCCGGCTGTACCACGTAAGTGGGGGGATTTTATTAGATATGTGCGCTGACGCAATTACCAGTTTCCCCAATCTTTTCCCAGATTTGTCCAGGTAAAGGCTCTCGGCTTCCTAACCCCTATTCGCTCCGACCCTTCAAACCCTGTTGACTGGCCCTGAATTTATTTTATTGTAATACTTACACACCACTCATAGCAAAAGTAAAGTTACGTGGTACGGGACCCTGGCACATGCTTGTGCGCATAAATATTTATGCGCATACTTCAGGTTACAGAGCCAGAGCACTCACGCCCTGCCCAGACTCTGCCCATGCTCCGCCCCCTTTTTAAACTTTCTGATTTGTGTGCATACCGGGAGATATGCTTGTACTCGTGCACCTTTTAAAATCCTCACAGCGCGCACAGGCAAGACTTCTGAGGGTATCTCCCAGCTTTGGCGCGCGTAGGGCTTTTTAAAATCTACCCGTAAGAGTGCACTGCCCTGAGAAAGGCAGAGTGTACTGCCCTGGGAAAGGCAGTCTACTAGAGAAGTGTTGTGAGTATTGTGTGTACACTGTGTAAAGGTAAGGCAGTCTACTTTTGTGTTGAAGTGCTGTGTATGCTAATAAAAGTATACGTTTTCAATATAAAAGGCTTGAGTTGGTGCGGCTTACTGCTCCAGCCCAGAAACTTTGCTGAGCCATTCCTCACATCAAGTAATTACAAATGTATTTATGGTGTATATTTCCTCATGATAGTGAGCAGAAGCATTATTAATGAGATGTTCATGTGATATAGAAACATGAAACAAGTGTATTGAAATCTATTTATAGCACAGTCATAGTCTGAGATCCAGAGCCAGGCAAAATGGTGCAGAATCATGTCACATACCAATTCAATTACGTTACAAATATCTCGCAACATAAGACAACAGATAAACAACAGCATTATTACTCAATAGCAATCTCAACCTTCAGGTTCATGGATGTTTGTGTCTGATTTGCTACTTAAACTAGTAAACTGTATAATACACAGAGGGAGTCTAATTTTCATACCTGTTTGCAGTACTGCATTTGCATGTTCCCATGCATATTTCTTGACCCTGCTCCAGAACATGGTTACATCACCCCTATTTGCACCAATAAAATGTGTGAGAAATAAAAAATGCTTGCCTACTTTTGATGTTTATAAAATCGCATATATGCAAATGCTTTTTATGTCCATATATGCTATTTTTCTGCATAGAACCCTTTGAAAATGTACTCATATAATAGCAGAAATATCTGTTTTTCTCATGCACATGCATGTGTGCCAGATGTAGTAAATGGGTTTTCCCATAATGTTTTTGTGGGAAAATGCTTAAAAGTAAATTTTCAGAAATGTATTGTCAAAAACAAAGGGCATATATGCATTTATGTGGCCTGCTCACGCATAATTTGTGTCCTAAACCAGGGCCACATTGCATGTATATGCACATTCACGAGTAAAAGTACATTCATAAAACAGGGTGGGGTGTGGTTTGCACATACATGTAAAATGAGCTATTTTAAAAGTGACAAATAGCTCTTTATACATGTATGCAAGTATTTATTTATTTATTTATTTATATAATTTATATACCGGAGGTTCCTGTATAATATACATATCACCCCGGTTTACAAGGAACAGTAACTATCGCTACATTTAGCGGTTTACATAGAACAGAATTAGGAAAAACGTTTTTACAATTGAACAAATGAAGTAAGCAAGTTTTTCCATTGAACAAACGAAGTGAACAAGTTTTAACATATAACAAAAACTAATCAAAGTAAGCAAATAGTGTATAATATTAGACCGTTAATAAACATGCAGTTAAATAAATCAATAAATAACATGGCATGTGGGAGTGAAAATAAATAAATCAATAAATAACATGGCATGTGGGAGTGAAAATACTTTTCTTCCTGATCATTGGCTCAAGGGGAAAGCTTGTTTGAACAACCAAGTCTTAAGTTTCTTTTTAAATGTAGTGTGGCATGGTTCTAGACGCAGGTCTGGAGGGAGAGAGTTCCAAAGTGAAGGGCCCGCTGTGGATAGTGCACGTTTCCTCAGAGCGGATTTCGCCGGTTGTGTGATTAGTCTGTTCTGATAAGCGCTTCTGGTTGGTTTCACGGATGAGTGTAGTTGAATTTGAAATGTTAAGTTGAGAGGTGTGATGTTGTGTAAGGCCTTATGTATCATCATTAAAGACTTGAACTGGATCCTGTATTTAATCGGAAGCCAGTGGAGGTGGTGGAGGATTGGGGTGATATGATCTCTTTTTTTGGCATTTGAGAGAATTCTTGCGGAGGCGTTCAGGACCATCTGAAGTGGTTTGGTGGTGCATGCTGGTAGGCCTAGGAGGAGAGAGTTACAGTAATCCAGCTTTGGGAGTATGATGGCTTGTAAAACCATGCGGAAGTCTCTGTAAAGGAGGAGTGGTTTGAGTTTCTTTATTGTTTGAAGTTTAAAGAAACATTCTTTTGTTGTGTTGTTGACGAATTTGTTGAGACTGAGTCTGCTGTCTATGATGACTCCCAGGTCTCTAACTTGTTGCGTGGTGGAGAGCCCATTTACTACTCTTATTTACGCAAGCTTTCCTTTTCAATTTCAAATGGGCCTTAGATGGGTTGGCTTCTCTGGGTGAGTGGACACAGGAGCAAGCTAGGGAGTGGGATGGAGTGTCCCTGTGATAGACTGGGACCTACTGGGCGAAACTGGAACTCACTGGATCATACAAGCGGGTCATTGGGACAGATTGGGTCATACAGGAGGGGTGGGTGTGAGTGTACCTGGGACAAACTGGTCCACTTTGGTTGGTAACTGGGACATACTGGTCCATACTGGAGGTAACTGGGACAGATTGGGGAACCGGGACATATAGGGCTACACCGGGTGGTGGGGGGGGGGGGGGTGTAAAGCACATGCCACTGGGACATACTGAAACCTACTGGGGGGTGGGAGTCAGTGATGAACATAACCTGATGGATACTTATGGCACAATGGCTGAAGAGGGAGAAAGGAGGAGAAGGAGATATAGATTCAACAAGGAAACCATACTGTTCCTATGCCAGAAGTTATGTCAGGACCTGCAACCTATTACCCGCAGGGGCCTCGCCTTGCAACACGCATCAAGGTCACTTCTGCCCTAGCATTTTTGGCCACATTCCATACACTTCTAAGGGTCACAGCTGGAATCAGCTAGTCTGCCACCTCTCTGAATATAAAGCGGTCCCTGGCTGCGTTACTCAGGAAAATGCAGCCCAATGTATCCTTCCCTCAGAGAAGACAGCAACAGCATTAAATAATAACTGATTTCTATCGAATAGTACATTTCGTCTCAGTCTTGGGGACTATCGATTGCACTCATGTCCCTATAAGGGCACAAGGGGTTGACAAGGCCACCTATGGCAACCTCAAGGGCTTCCACTCCCTCAATATGCAGGTGTTCTTGTTGCGAATGAGGGGGTGCGGTCACTTGCTCTGGAGAGACTTGACCATGGCGTGGCTCAGGGAGGAGCCCCAAGGCACAGGTGAGAGTGTCCAAGCACAAGCTGGAGCTGGAACAAGGCTGGACGTGGAACATCACAGGAACTGGTACAAGGCAGGCTCAGACCTCCAGTGGACCTACAAGCACAGGTGAGACCCAGCAACGCAATGCTGATCTCAAGAGTAGCCCTGTGGCCACTCAGTAGCCCTTCCGGACATGCCACTTGGGAACGATGACTGCATGAGGCAAGACAGAGGCTGAGGGCAGGAACATGACAAGACATGGAGCTGAACGAAGACTCGAGAAACTTGGAAGACTCAGATGAGGACTTGAGGAATTTGGAAGACTCAGATGAGGACTCGAAGAACTTGGAAGACTCAGGTTCAGATTCAGGATTCAGGCACTAGTACAGGGTGAGTACTGCACCGCAGTGGGCCCTACACAGCAGCCCATGGCTGGTCACTGACCATGCCAGGAGTGAAGCAGACTCCAAATGAGAAGATGAAAACTTAAAGCTGGAAACATGACGAAGATTTAGGAGATGCCTGTACCGAGACGTGCCCTACACAGCCTCCCATGGCTGGTAGCGGACCACGCTGAAGTGGAGCAGGCTCTGGCTTGAGTCTAGGGCATGGATGGAAGCAGGAACAAGGAACTCCGAAGACCAGGAACAGGATTTAAGGATTCAAGACTCAGGATTCAAGGATTCAAGACTCAGGATTCAGAACTCAAATTCAGGAACAGATCTCGACATTAAAAGCAAGGATCTTCCAGAGACTTGCACTGCAGACATGAAGACAGACCTTGTGCCACGAAGCGCCCTATACAGCCCCCCCCATGGGCTGGTCAGTGACCACGACAGTGGCACACCAGGAAAGGTGGACAAGAAGGAAACCTGGAAGCAGGATAAAGAGCCAGAGGCTGGAACATCAGGACACGGACTGGAACATCAGGAACATGGAACATCAGGAATATTGAACAAGTAATGAAAGAGCTCCAACGAAGAATAGGAACATCTACAAGACCAGGAACATCTAGGAACATCTAATGAAGAACACAGAACCATCTGGACAGGAGCAGAACACGGAAGACCTTATCAGATAGAAGAACCATGGACAACCATGAAGATTCAATGCAAAGACCCCGAGAAGTGGAAGCAGAGCCCTTTTATAGGGCTAAAGGAGCGACGAAGCAATGACATCCTCAGTTATGGCTGTGGGGCTTTTCCCACCGCTGGCCCTTTAAATAGAGTGCTGAGGCACATGCCTAGATGAGCCAGACGGCGGCACCTGGGCTGCGAAGATGGAGAGTTTGAAGTGGCACCCTGACGTGGAGCATGATGCTAGTGGTGGCACTTTGACACGAAAAGAGGCAGGTGACAGCAGCTTCCATGCCATGAAAAGCAAGGCTTCAGAGTCAATGGCATCCCAGGCTGTGGGGAGCAGCAGGAGCAGTGGCTCCCCTGACGGAAGATTCAGTATCGACAGTGGCTCCACGCCATGAAGGAGTGACAACAGTGGCAGCTATAGTATGACACATTAAAGATGATCCTAGTTATACAGTTAGTGCACCGTTGCTGAGCTTATAGATTGAAGAGTTGAAATACGTAGATAGGTCAGCAAGCTGATATTGGCGAAGTGAGCTCTGATGACTGAAAGGATGTAGATCAGAAGCAGCATCTTAAAAGAATAAATTTGAGGAGGAGGAATAGCCTACTGGTTAGAGCAGTGGGCTATGAACCAGGAGACCAGGGTTCAAGTTTCACTGTCACTCCTTGTGAACTTGGGCAAGTCACTTTACCCTTCATTGCCTCAGGTACAAAATGTAGATTGTAAGCCCTAATTGAAAAGACAGTATGGAGCACAGTAAGGTTGATATCTCCTATAGCAGTAGTAATGGTGCTCACAACATTACTGTTTGATCTAGTAGCTGGGACTGTTGTATCAGAATAGAGGAGTAGCCAGTTTGAATAACTAGAGGAAGGTGGTTTTTGAATAGGCCAAATGTCTAGAAACAGGACCAACTGAATAGGAACCACAGAGGATTACAATTGAAGGCAATAGGCTGAACTTGAAGAAATACCATTATATCCTTTGGCAGCAGATGGTGCATGGAGTTGAATCAGACAAGCCGACTGGACACAAGGTTATCTACGACAGGAATTCCAGGATTAAATCTCCCTTGAAAGATATACTGAGGAAGACATTCACTTCTCGAAACCAGGGTGACTCCCATGTAGAAAGGTGTAAATCACAGTCCATGCAGGTAGGGAGTAAATCTCAACACCATAGAAGCACCAGCATGGGCTAATAGATGGATTTGCTTTATTCTAATGTACTTCAGATCAAGGCTAGTTGTATTTTTGGTTATTGTAGTGACATCATCGATCTTGAATTTAGAAGTCCTCTCCACAAGAAGGACTAGCATGAACAGAGTCTCATGCATTGATTAGCATGGCTTTACCGCGAGCAACTCCAGTTGTACATTAAGCAAAGAAATGTCCAAAGCAGTTTCAGGACAGAGAAATGCTTACTTCCATTCATTAAGCTAATGGTGAAAATAGGATCACCAGCAGACTTGGAGTAGCTGAAGAACAAGTTGAAGTCACTTAGCCAACCCTGTTTAGACTCACTCCGCTGAGGATGGTTCCACAGATGTCATTGGCCAGCAATCACTTCAAGAGTGGAGACAGAAGTTTTTGTGGATTTTGGAATGAGCTTCTACACACAAGATGAGCGGGTGATGGATACTTGCTGTTATCCCAAAAATGGGATCACTGTTCAAGTCAAAGAGACTGTACCGGAAATCCAGAGACACCACTGGTAAAAGTCCTCAAACCAGGAAGAGAAGACTGGGTCGAGGCAACAGATGTGAAAAGGTGACCCAGTGAAGGGCAACACCAAATTTACCATTGCAGGTATACGGAGGATTTGCTGCAGAGGTGTAATGCAGAGATGTGTGATGCAGAGATGGAGTTGAAGCTGACGGAGCAAACTCAGGACTTGGCTGCAGGCACCTCCTGCTGGTTGTAAAAAAAACCCAATGAACCTGGAACAATTGATATTTTGAAAATTGGGATGCAAGCACCCCTTGCAGGTCAAGGACTCTTGATGGAAAACCAGTAGACTTGAAACAAGTAAAAGATGGGACCCTGGGTGCAAGATCCTCCTGCAGGTCATAAAAATAAGCTCAGGAAAAAATATCCAAAAACTGGTTAAGATAAAAAATTAGTCCTTAAAGCAGAGGCCATCGGTGGATCAAAGAAAGCTCCAGTAACAGACTGAAGAGATTGAGAGACCTGGGTGCAGGTGCCTCCTGCAGGTCGTGAAAAAATAAACCCATGCACAATAACAGGTGCTCCAAAAAGGAGTAGATGATTGTAAGCAAATGCAAGTGCATCCTGCGGGTCGTAAGAAAAATAAAAAGTCCAGGCGCAAAACTTTTGAAAAAATTCTTGGCAAAAATCAGAAGTAAAAAATCCAAAAACTTGAAAAGTTTCCAGACATGGAACGAGAAATAAAAAGGTCCAGAGAAACTTGAGCCTGTCACAGGCACATGCTCACCGAGCTCATGGCATTCGCATCTTGTTGTGAACGCGGGGGTGCAGTCGCTTGTTCTAGAGAAATGTGAGCCCGTGGACCACGGCAAGGCTCAAGGAGGAGACCTAAGACACACACCATGGAAGGTGAGAGTTCACAAGCACAGGCTGGAGCTGGAACAAGGCTGGATGTGGAACATCACAGGAACTGGTACAAGGCAGTAAGAGGTCCAGACCTCCACTGGACCTCCACGCACAGGTGAGACCTAGCAATGCAATGCTGATCTCAAGAGTAGCCCTGTGGCCATTTGGGAGCCCTTCCAGACTCGCCGCTTGGGAACGTCAAGTGCGTGAGGCCAGACAGAGGCTGAGGGTGGGAACATGACAAGACATGGAACTAAATGAAGACTCGAAGAACTTGGAAGACTCAGATGAGGACTCAAAGAACTTAGAAGACTCAGATGAGGACACGAGGAACTTGGAAGACTCAGAAGAAGACTTGAGGAACTTGGAAAACTCAGACGAGGACTTAAGGAACTTGGAAGACTCAGGTTCAGATTCAGGATTCAGGCACTAGTACAGGGTGAGTACTGCACCGCAGTGTGCCCTACATAGCCACCCGTGGCTGGTCATAAGCCCCGACAGGAGCAAAGCAGACTCCAGATGAGAAGATGAAGACTTGAAGCTAGAAACATGACGAAGATTAAGGAGAGGCTTGCACCGAGGTGCACCCAACACAGCTGCCCATGGCGGGTTGCAGACCATGCTGAAGTGGAGCAGGATCTGGCTTGAGTCTAGGGCATGGGCAGAAGCAGGAACAAGGAACTCCAAAGACCAGGAACAGGATTCAAGACTCAGGATTCAGAACTCAGATTCAGGAACAGACCTCGACATTAAAAGCAAGGACTTCCAGAGACTTGCACTGCAGACATGAAGACAGACCTTGTGCCACGAAGCGCCCTATACAGTCCCCCCATGGGCTGGTCAGTGACCACGACGGTGGCATGCCAGGAAAGGTGGACAAGAAGGAAACCTGGAAGCAGGATGAAGAGCCGGAGGCTGGAACATCAGGACCAAGGAACATCAGGAACACAGAACAAGCGACGAAAGAGCTCCAATGGTAATATGGTAATCCAGAAGAGTGCACATTCCCCCAGATTTTGGTTTTCACCTTTGCATTGTCCATCTCTCTATAGCAGTACAGTCATGAAAATGGAGTCCTTATACCTTGAAAAGTCCAACCTACTAAGTAATATAAAGCATAAAGGAGAGTGCGCAACTTAAAGCGCACTATATATCACACCATAACACGCAACTAACAATGCTGACACCACTGATTAACACAATATATTGGCTGTCTGTAAACCAGAATCATATTGATGACTTTGCATCTCCACTCTACAGAAAGCAACATTGCAGAGCATCGTGTACAACTTCAGAGGTGCAAACATAGAATCAAAGCCTCAATGCATCATCTCATTTAAACACAGAATGCCATGCAGGAAGAGGAATAGCCTAGTGGTTAGAGCAGTGGGCTATGAACCATGAGACCAGGGGTTGAGTCCTGCTGTTGCTCCTTGTGACCTTGGGCAAGTCACTTTACCCTCCATTGGGGCTAGGGAAATACCTATAGTACCTGAATGTAAACCAATGTGATAACTCAGATCAAATGTTGGTATATTAAAAAAATGATAATAATAACAATGAAGAACAGGAATATCTACAAGACTAGGAACATCTAACAAACAACACAGAACCATCTGGACAGTAGCAGACCACAGAAGACCTTGTTGGACAGAAGAACCATGGACAACCTTGAAGATCCAATGAGAAGGCCCTGAGGAGTGGAAACAGAGCCCTTTTATAGGGCTAAAGGAGTGACGAGGCAGTGACAGCATTGGTTGGGGCTGTGGAGCTTTTCTCGCCGCTGGCCCTTTAAATAGAGTGCTGAGGTGCACGCTCACACCTAGAAGAGCCCGAGGCCTGGCAGTGGAGCAGCAATATCAGTGACGATGGCAGCACCCGGGCCACGAAAAGATGGAGAGTTTGTCAGCGGCTCCCTGCTGTGAAGCATGACACCAATGGCAGCACATTGCTGCAAAGAGAGTCGGGCGACAGTGGCTTGCCGTGAGAAGCAAGGCCTTAGAATCAGCAGCATCCCAGGCCATGAGGAGCAGCAGAAGTAGTTGCTCCTCCACCGGAAGAGGCAGCATCAGCAGCGGCTCCACGCCACAAAGGAGTGACAACAATGGCGTCGGTTACAAAGGTAGAGGGAAGGCGGTTGGGCGTCGGTCCAATGACGCAGCAGGCAACACAGGAGGTGAGAGGAGGAGCAGCTCACAGGATGGGCCCCATGAGCAGCAACCATAACAGATCTGTGATATTAAGGGCATCATCCTGGATGTCGTGCGTAGGTTTTTGGGATCCACTCACAATGCCTACATCCTTTCACAGCCAGAAATTCATGACTGCTTTTAGGAAGGGTGCATAATGGGGGATTGGCTTGTAGATAGGAATGCACTTATCACTATCACCACATAGCAACCGACCTCTTCCTTTTGTCTTCCTCATATCTAAGTGGACTTACAGCATAGACCCTGAAGGACCACTCCAACCTAGTTCTGTGAGCTATCCTGTTGCCCAACCCTAAAGGATATCTAACTCTGCTCTTCTCTGCTGTCTGTGCTACAGGTGATAGTGGATATTCCACTAGCTAACCCACAGACTGCTGCAGAGGCTTGTTATTCGAGGCTTGCCGCCAGTCCAGGGCAGTCATTTGAGGGAATTTTTGACTTACTCAAAACATGTTTCCACTGTCTGGACAGATCTGAGGGATGCCTTCTCTACAATCCACTTAAAGTCTGTGAGTTCTTTCTAGCTACATCATCTGGCCAAAACCAGAGGCCTGCCTCCTCCAGAGAGGCTGAAAGATAATTTGGATGAAGATCAAAAGGAGGAGGAGGAAAATGAGCTGAGTCAGGAGGAATTGCAGGAGATACATCAACTGAGTCAACAGCAGGTTATAGAGGAAAGAAGCACTATGATACAAAGACATTTTAGAAGATGTTGGTGAATTAATTTATATGATGTGCTCAATGAGATGAACCATGGACAACCTTGAAGATCCGATGAGAAGGCCCCGAGGAGTGGAAACAGAGCCCTTTTATAGGGCTAAAGGAGTGATGAGGCAGTGACAGCATTGGTTGGGGCTGTGGGGCTTTTCTCGCTGCTGGCCTTTTAAATAGAGTGCTGAGGTGCACGCACACATGAAATCAAATCTTGTGTTTCCTTTGCCAACCTCTTTTTCAGGATGGGTCACGCTCTTGTGCCTTGGACTGTCCAAGGCTAGTGCTGCTCCGTAATAGTGCTCGATCGCAACTGATGCTGCCCTCGGAGGGCAAGGGACCTGGGGGCAGTGGCACCTCTTGATACCTGCAAGATGTGCCTGAGGACTGTGATGCAGAAGGAAATATGGCCCAGATGCTGTGGTTGACTATAGGATATAACAAATAACAGAAACACACATCCAAAGTGAATATGAACTATTAAAACTTTTATGAAAATAGAAAATCATAAAAAATATATGAAACTATGTGATAATAAAATAGGCCAGGGATTGGACAATATAGGGATCAAACTATATATGTAACAAAAAAAAAAAATGGCCCAGGGACCTAGAGTGGCCAAGCCCTTAAGGCCTAGGAGTCTGTTCACAATGATGGTGGCCTCATGCCAATAAGCTCAAGAGCTGTCTTGAGGCACTATTCAGTCTCCATGAGTCATCCCACCACTGTGACCAGACTCTTGAGGTCAGCTCAAACCACTCTTAACTCCTCCACCATCATCTGCATGCTCTGGCCAAGTTTCTTGAGATATTGACTTGTGGCCTGGAGTTAATGCTCCAGCCACTGAACTAGGCTCAGGAGCTAGGGGCAGGTCAGCAAATAATAGTGGAGGGGTTGAGGGGAGTCTGGACCTTCTTTGGTCAGCAGGGACTGGTCAGCTTGAGTCCCTGAATTCCTATATCCTGGGGCAGAAGGGGGAGGAGGCCCTATCAGGAAAGGGAGAGGGATGGATTCTGGAGCTGGCCTGGAGCCTCCTGTGTGAAAAAGAAGGAGCTGGACTGACACAGCTGGGTCCCTTCCAGTTAGTGGTGAAGGGGATGATAATGTGGCTAGCTCCTGCTCCCCAGCAGTGGCCTCAGCTGAAACAGCATCAGGGGGCCGGGCCATCACCTTCATCTTCATCCACTTCCTCCTCTGACAAGGATGATGAGGTATCATCTGTGAAGAGAACAGAAAATGTATGTTATATACTCCAGGCAGGGTGTGATGTGTCATACAGGCAGTTAGATGGCATTCCTGTTCTGGGAGAGTTGTAGGTAAAGGGAAGTGCTTTAGCTACAGGACATTCATATCATATAGATGGTGGCAAGGCCATATAATGGTTATTGAAATATGGAAACTTCAGTTCAGCAGTATTTTATTAGATGGTGCCCTGCTTGTGATATGAGGTTGCAAGCAGACTCTGTGTCAGGGTATTTAGCGTTAGATTGTGGTCTACATACAAAGGAATCAAGGGCCATAATGAGCATATAATGTATGAGTGTTTCCAGGAAAGGGGGCATATACTTTCAGTGGTAATTAATTTAGGAGTGGGTTCAAACATCCTGAAGAGATTCCAGCTAGGCCTGAGAGTGCCTTCCAAGTAACGCTTCTTGACAGTGCTGCCCTCGACCCACAGTAATGCCACGATCAATGTATGTTTGCATGAAGGTTTGTTTAAGTTCAAGGCAGAGACAGGATCTTGCTGAGTGATAGTCGAATAGTGTGGCTGGTGATGGAAACAGGGCATAGGTAGACCATGTGAATATCTCCCTAATGGTCATATCATGAACTTACCTCTGGTCCCATACTGCCTGGCACACAGCTGACCCAGCTACCTCTGACACTTCTGGTTCAGCTCCTGGGCCTTCTTCATCAGGTCTCTAGGCTATACAGAGAAACAGAAAAAATAGAAATTATCTGACTGGGCAAAAAAACCACTATTAAACCCTTTTCACAGATCACAATAGGAACAATTAAGATTGAAATCACTGAGTATGCTAAGGATCTGGGCTTAATAATAGACAAGCATTTATTTATTTATTTATTAGTTTTTGTATACCGGCATTCATGTAAAAACATATCACGTCGGTTTACATCCCTGGGCAAATATCAATTAACACATTTGCATTTCAAAATTAACCATTTAAAATCTAAATACATAATATCAAATTTTTCATAAAATCTCTAAAATAAGAAACTAAAAACTATACTTCAAAATAAAATCATAAACTCATAAAAACCTGTAGCAATTAAAATAAGTACAATCAAAGTCAACTATTAATGTTAAATGCTTGGTTAAATAGCCATGTTTTGACTCCTTTTTTAAAGGCTTTGATGCTGGATTCCATCCTCAAGTGCAGTGACAGGGAGTTTCATAAATTAGGTTCGGCAATGGATAACGCTCTTTCTCGGACAGTGTTCATACGGGCAGATTTCAGTGTCGGAATCGGTAGTAGACCAGTATTAGCTGATCTCGTTATTCGAACTGGTATGTGAAAATGTAGAGCTGCATTGAGCCATTCAACCTTATCGTTGTAAAGGGATTTGTGTATTAGGGAAAGTGCTTTGTGCTGAGATCTGTAGACAACAGAGAGCCAGTGAAGCTCTTTTAATACAGGCGTAATATGGTCAAATTTCTTTGTGTTGGTCAAAAGTCTAGCGGCAGAGTTCTGCAAGAGCTGCAACGATCATGTGGCAATGATAGGTAGACCCTGAAGAAGTGAATTGCAGTAGTCCAATTTAGTAAAATTAAGAGCTTGTAAGATCATCCTAAAATCATTGGGGTATAAAAGAGGTTTTTAACCTCTTTAAAATATTCAGCTTAAAATATCCATCTCTAACTATACTGTTGACCCATTTTTTGAGATTCACTTCACAATCTAGTATCATCCCTAAATCTCTAACATCAAAAGCGATGGGACAGATCATTGCAGCTTCCAGGATTTCAAGTTCTTTTAATGGACTATCAAAAAATATATCACCAGGAACATCAACGCAGGATATAATAAACTCCATTTACTTAAAAGATTAAAACCATTATTCAATTTAAATGACTTTCGGACTGTCCTGCAAACAATGCTCTTTTCAGGCTTTGATTATTGTAATGCCCTTCTGTTGGGATTACTAATTACCACACTAAGACCCAATCAGTTACTGCAGAACCCTGTAACACGAATAATATCAGGGTGTAAAATAAATGATCCCATTACCCCGGTTCTGAAGGTGTTGCATTAGTTGCCAATTAAGCAAAGAATTCAGTATAAAGCTTTAACTATAATTCACAAGATAATATATGACAAAAATTCGGAATAGTTAAGTGCAGCATTGCGCCTCTACACTCCCCAAAGAAATCTGATTTCGGCGAATAAGGGTTTATTTACTGTACCATCAATACAAAGTGGAGATTTGTTAAGGAGAGAACAAGCGTTATCTATTGCGGGCCCTAAATTAATGAATATGCTACCTGAAATTCTGAGGCTACAAAAGGATCTTAAAGTCTTTAAGAAAGAATTAAAAATGTGGCTATTGGAGTCACGTGATGTGGTGATCAGGGCTGGTCGCAGCTAGCTCGGCTCCAGGTGGCAGGCCGCTGAATCTACCCATATCAGCGCTCATCCGTACACATTTTGGAAAACAAACCGACTACAGAGCTTGGGCTTATGAATATCGACCGCTACATGCATAAATCGCCAGCAACAATGCCTCCTAAAGTGGCCAAAAAAGACAAGGAAAAAACAAAAACGGCCGAGGACAAAATGGCCACCGGCACGGAAAAGGGGTCTCCCGACTTAACTAATGATGCCGCGCTGACTGCCTTGTCGGCTGCAGTGACTGCTGCAGTTACTGAAGCCCTATCTACTAAATTGGATAAAATCTCGGAGCAATTGAATACCATGCAAGCTGCATTCTTGGAACTACCCCCTCGCATTGACATGCTGGAGCTGAGGATGTCTGCGGCAGAGGATGAAGCGGTGGCGAAGGAAGGCAAGTTACATAAATTAGAAAAGCTAATTCAAACTCATGAGGATAAAATAGATGAACTGGAAAACCGGTCCCGACGCAATAATTTGCGTTTTGTCGGCATTCCTGAATCGGTTCCGGACAGCGAACTTGCTGCCTACCTTATCAAATGGCTCCCTGAGGCCCTACATGATTCTGAGCTGACGTCTCTACAAATTGAGCGGGCACATCGCCTGGGGGCGCGTTCGGCGGAAAACAGAAGGCCGCGAGTTGTAATTGCCCGGATCCTTAATTACACAGATAAACAGCGAATCTGGCAACTTTCGCGCAAAATCCCATCGTTGCAGCTGCAGAATGTGCAAGTACGCATTTTTCAAGATTTTTCAGCGCGCATCGCCGCCAAACGCAAGGAATTCAGCCCCATCTGTTCGCAGCTGGCGACGAAACAAATTAAATTTGCGTTACAATATCCGGCAAAACTCCGGATTTGGAACAATGGGCAATCGCAGGTATTTGAGGATTTGCCTGAAGCGCAAAAGTATGTACAGCGTATTCTTCCTAAAGACCCAGAATGAGTTAACTTTTGACTAGCCTCATTGGCTACTGAAGATTGAAGTTCCCGTTGTTCTAGCGGTTGTTTTATCACTACCTGACCAGTGTGTGTCACATTTTTGTTGAGCATCTTGGTTAACTTGGGACATGTTGGTATGGACATTGCTCATTGATATTTTCTTTTGATTGGGCCTGCCACCTGAGCACTCACAAAAATGGCTCCTGCTCTCTCTATTGAGAGTATCGTGGGTGTTGATTGGACAAATGAGGAGTGGAGGGAGTTGGGGTGGGGTGGGAGGGTTGGGGGGGAGGGTTTGCACCTTATTGACATACTAACATTTTATATTTTCTTCAGCTTGATCATAATGTTGTGGAAAAACATATTTGGCTTATTGTTATTTTCTCTTCTAGCTGCTTTTCCTTTTTGGGGGATACAGGCATTTTCTTTCCTCAGATATTTCTTACTTCAACTGGACACGTCTTATCTGTTTTGCATTTCTTTTATCCACCCTTGGTTGGCACACTGTTTTGATTTTTTCGCTATGGTCATTTCTATTATTAACTTTCTATTATGAGTCCTAAGGTAAAATATATGACTTGGAATGTTGCCGGTATGGGTTCGCCTATTAAGCGGGAAAAAGTATTAGCCCAATGTCATAAATCCAAAGGCGATATTATCTTTTTACAAGAAACCCATATGTTGGACCATGAACATCTTAAACTTAACCATAAAAAAGGGTTCAACCAAATCTATTTTTCTTCCGGCACGCATAAACGTAATGGCGTAGCCATATTAATACATAAGTCTGTTCCTTTTAAGTTAATTTCCCAGTGGAAGGATGAAGAGGGGCGTGTTGTCATCATCCAGGGACACCTTTTTGGGTCTTTGGTAACGCTAGCTTCAATATATGGCCCTAATAAATATCAACATTCTTTTTTTACTACTTTAATTACTAAATTACTTGAATTTGGTCCGCATTCTTTAATCGTGGCGGGGGATTTTAATTGTCTCCTGGACTACACTTTAGACAGAAGTTCCTCTAGTCCTGTATCCGCTATGGGCCCTGATAAAGGTCTCCCTTTTTTGTGTTCTGCTTTGCATTTGGTGGATAGTTGGAGAGCCCTCCACCCTATGGAAAGGGATTATACACACTATGCTAGGGCACACTCCACTAAGACCAGAATCGATTACATCCTGCTTTCTGACTCACTTTTTTCTTTGATTGATTGTTCAGAGATTGGCTCGTTGGTCGTCTCTGACCACTGTCCAGTGAGTTGTGTGTTGGGAGCGAATCCTCTGTCACCCTCTCTTTTTCAGTGGCGGATGCCGGAATGGCTGGCCACAGACAAGGATTTTGCAAAATTTCTAGAGGAACGGTGGCTGCAATATGCGGAATTTAATCAAGCTCATACGGATCAGCCTCCGTTGTTCTGGGAGACAGCCAAGGCTGTTCTTCGTGGCGATATTTTAAAATATGTTATCCAATACAAACGTAAACAAAATAAACAGATACTGACCTTGGAATCTAAATTAGCCTATTATAAACAACAATGGAATACACTTAATACACCCTTATGGCGTGATAGATTCCGACAAACTCAGAAAATCCTTAATGATATAATCCACCAAAAAGCAACAGGAAGTATGTTTGCCTTTAAACATAAATTGTTTGAGCATGGTAATAAACCGGGGCGTCTTCTGGCTCGTCTAACTAAGGCTAAACAGGCCTCTAAATATATCACCTCTCTTAAGCGAGCAGATGGTACTTTAGCAGTTTCCACACCCGAAATAGGTCAGTTAATGCAGACTTTTTATAAAACTTTGTATACTGCAGATGAACCTAACATTAATAATCAGGATGCGTTCCTTAAAAATTTACAATTACCCCAAATCACAGATCAGCAACGTGAGAGTTTGAACCGTCCTATTACTGCAATTGAGGTTACCAAGGTCATCAATGAGCTCAAATTACATAAATCACCTGGCCCAGATGGCATAAATTCATTGTTTTATAAATCTCTGGTATCTCATATAGCACCTTCTCTTACTGACTTATTTAATCACATGATAGCACATGAGATATTACCAGACATGATATATTACCAGACATGATATATTACCAGACATGAGATATTACCAGACAGATATTACCAGATATTACCAGACATGAGATATTACCAGACCTGGCCGAGATCCCACGGATCCTGGTTCATATAGACCAATATCACTGCTGAATCAAGATGTCAAAATATTTGCGAAATTACTGGCTAATAGATTGAAATTTATATTACCCGATCTGATCTCCCTGGAGCAGACAGGCTTTGTGCATGGTCGTAGGCCCATCTCTAACATCAGACGTCTGCTGGTGGCGCTGGAAAGTTGCCGGGTTCAGGGAACACCGGATCCCCTCTTGGTCAGCTTCGACGCTGAAAAAGCGTTTGACCGTGTGGCCTGGTCATATTTATTTACATTTCTAAGGCGGTTTGGGTTCACGGGCCCTTTCTTACAGGCTATTATGTTATTATATAGTGACCCTAAAGCCTTTATTTGCCTTAATAACTCCATCTCTACAATATTCTCTCTGGGCAGGGGTACCCGGCAGGGTTGCCCCCTGTCCCCTCTTTTATATATTATGTCCTTGGAACCTCTTATCCATACCATAAAGAGGTCTACAGATGTGCCTGGAGTGATTACTGGGAAAATAGAGCAAAAAATGATGCTTTTTGCTGATGACATGTTGATGCTCATCTCTGACGCCAAATCTTCTTTACCTAGTTTGCTGCATCTAATTCATACCTTTGGTTCCTTTTCTGGGCTGAAATTAAACCTCACCAAGTCGGAAGCGATGGACGTCAATGGTACACTCAAAGAGCAGTGGCCTGATTTTCCTTTGTTGTGGGCGACAGACACTATCAAATATTTGGGAATTAAAATTCACCAAAACCCACAGAATTGGTACTCACGTAATATCACTCCTCTCATACAGGCCTTTCGCTCCAAGGTAGATAGTTGGAATGCTTTTCCCCTCTCTATTTCTGGCAGAATAGCTTTGGTTCAAATGATATTGCTTCCGAAACTACTATATATTTTGCAAATGCTTCCTGTGTATTTGACTGCTAAAGATGTGAAGTTGTTACAGCGATTGTTCAACCGGTTTTACTGGGGGAACAAGAAAGCTAGGATGCGTTATGCTAAAATGATGGTACCAAGGCATGAAGGAGGACTGGGAGTGGCAAATATTCGTTTTTACAATATAGCATGTTTGTTGCCTACTTTACGGGAATGGATGGGCTATGGTAATAATCCAACAATTATCTCTCTAGAGGGGGCTCTGATACACCCTGTTCATCTGGCATTTTTAATACATGCGCCAGGTCACTCAATACCTCCCTCCGTGGTTGGTAATATTTTAGTTCATTCCATGAGAAGTTGCTGGCGCTTTCTGAGGCAACATTTGAATTTACCATGGCGTGTCTCTTTTTGCCTTCCTCTAGTGGGTAACCCGGACTTCCCTGCCGGGCTAGTTGGCATGCGGGTACCACGCTCCCAGTCCGACGTTGCTTGTTATGCATTGCACCATTTTATTAACTTGCAAACTGATGAGATACATCCCTTTACCTATTGTTGTCAACACTTGCAATTTACGACTACTGATTATTTATCTTACTTACAAATACGTAGTTATCTTAACAAAATCTTTGCTTCCTCAACCAGCCCTATTACTAATGGACCTTTTCAACGGTTTCTTCATTTGTGTGCCAAGAAGAGTTTATCTCTTTCTATCTTCTATCGTTTCCTGCATGATACCCGTGCATATCGGCTAAATGCAACAGTGGCCGCTCACTGGTCGTTAATTCTTGCTAAATCTATCTCGACATCAGCTATCAAACGTAGTTGGGCTTTCATCAAAACAGTTGCACGAAGTGCCTATATGAGAGAACTGCACTTTCGGATACTTCACAGTTTGATTATTTGGCCAAGGAAGGCTTTTCTTGCCGGAATTTCAAAGTCTCATGCCTGTCAGAAATGTACTCAGCCCAACGCTACATTTCTACATTGTTTGTGGGGTTGTGACTGTATACAGAGCTTTTGGACCTCTATCTTCCGGTATTATGGAAAAGATCAGCACTCTTTCCCAAGGTGGGAAGAATCACTTTGCGTACTGGGACTCCATGATGCACTGAGGAAGCCACCGGGCCTTACGATTCAATTGGTACATAAAAGTCGACTGATGGCTCTACGAGTAATTCTCCGACATTGGATCTCCCAGACTGTACCGATGTTCAAGGAGTGGACAGATACCATGTTGGATCTATATCTTTTGGAGAAGAAATCTATTCCCATATTCTCCAGGAAGAAACAGCTGCTGTTTGATGACATCTGGAAGCCCTTTGTGCGGTCTCTCCCCAAGGACACTCAACAAGCACTTGTTCCACAGGGTACATGAAGTCTGTATGCTCCTTGGTTAACCTATTATCGCTGATATCTCTGATATCTCTGACTATCTTAGTCTGGGATGCAATGCCAATGTCCACCTTACCAGCAGTCTCTTGATTGATTTATGTTACCTTTATGTTACCTGCTAAGAAATATGATTACTAGACTTCTCATCTTTATCTCTCACTTTCCTTTTAACCCTCTCACTTTCAGGGTAGGGAACTCATGCCTTTGGTACTATTAGTTATGTTTGGTACTATTAGTTATGTTTGGTATTATTAGTTAAGTATGGTCTTGCTAAACATGCTGAAACGGTTAAAATTGCTATAATGACTATGATGATGTAATAGCCATTCAGAAGGGATGTAATAGCTATTTTGATTGTACAGGTTGTCAAAGGTGCTGGGTAGGGGTAGGGGTACGGGGGAAGGGTGGGGTATGGGCAGGGAGTGAATGGTGGGGAGTAGGGGGATCCCTGAGGCGTTCCGGGGATTTACATTTCGTTGTTTCATCTAAGTATTACTCAACTTTGTATTCAATTCTTTTTGTCAAAAATCAGTAGTTATGTTTTGTGTAACAATGGTTGAAAATGAATAAAAAGCATTACAAACAAAAAAAAAAAATGTGGCTATTATGGCTGCCTTTGAAACAAATTGCAGTCAAGGCATATAGGGGAGATATATAAATAACATCAAAGAGAAATGATTATATGGAGCAGAATCTGTTTTCAAGTTTATGTATATGTATTGTTGTTTTAATTTTTATGTTTGTTTTTGATTATTGTGAACCACCTTGATTGTATTTTTTAAATAGAATGACGGTATCTAAAATAAATAAATAAATAAAATAAACAGGAGTACAAAATGTAGTGTGCACTGTAACTGTGACCTCTATACAAGTATGTATCTATGTTTTCTACTGACGTCTGGTGTGAGTAGCCTGGCTCTTAGCACGTCCTCAATGCATCTAGAAGAGGTGTGCTGCCACCAGGCTCAAAACAGTGACACTCCATAAAATGCCATGCTACCTCTTTTTTATGAGGGAGCAAGCTGGGCAGTCCAACCAGTGATTTCAAATTGGTTTCATTTTTGCTAGGTATTGTTATGACTTATAAGGTATTGTTCTCTTTCTGTTTTTGTAAGCCTATAGGGTTTTTTCCCCCTCTTCTTTGTCAACCCCGGTTATGCTGTCACCAATTTTATTATGCATTTATTTTGGCTATTTGCTTATATTATATAATTCTATTTATTTTATTCTTTGTACATCACATTGATTTGCTTTTGTAAGATATTGCAATTAATCAAGCTGATAAATAATAATAATAATAATAATAATAATAATAATATCCCTTTCTGGTAATGGCTAATTAAAAAGGGATAACTGGTATAACAGCGAGCACACTGCCTTGGGGTGTTGAGCGTCCTGTCTGCACTCGGCCATGCCCGGGCCTGCTCACCTTGCTAAGACTTCCGCAGGTCCCGGGTCGGCCTCCCCAGCAGCAGCTGCGAATCCAGCTAGGCTTCAGCGTCCCAGCTCCGTGGCATGCCCTGATTAGTCTAAGCATGTAAGGAAATTCCCACCGTGACTTCCTTGCCTTGGCAATCGGGTCTATCACATCGTTATTTCTAGTTTGCTTATGCGTTCCAGTCTGTGTTCCAGTCTCGTCCCAGCCTTGTTCCAATCCTGTTCCAGTCTCGTTCAAGTCCTGTTCCAGCGTCCTTCTGTTCCAGCATCCTCCTATTCCTGCGTCCTTTTGTCTCCTCGTCTCCCCAGGTATTACCTCTGGGACTGTCTTCTCGGTACTGGCCTCGGCCTGTTCTTGACTACTTTGATCGCTGCCTGCCTCTGATCTTCTGCCTGTTCTATGACCACGTCTGCATGCTGCCTGGAACTGACCTCTTCCTGATTACCAACCATGTCTGCACGCTGCCTGGAACTGACCTCTGCCTGAACTCGACCACGTCTGACTGTCTCTTGGAACCTGACCTCTGCTTTGCCTGACTATCCACGGACTGATTACTGGCTCTGACCCTTGCATTGGCTGACCACGCTTCCTTGACTCTGGCCTTGATCCTTGCAATACATTCAGAGACTCTATTTTGGCCTTCTCAGGCACCCCAGACATCTGGCCTGAATATCGACCATGCACCCTTGATCGTGGTGGGCACACCTCTGAACTTTCTATCAAGGAGATCCTGCGACGCCAACCTAAGACCAGGTGGCCCGGGTAACCAAGGGCTCAACCCGAGGGAACCCCGTTTTGCTAGTGGTGAAGCTCCAGCTTGACTCTGTCTTCTCTTGTGCTCCGCCTTCTGGTGGCAGGCACTCTCTGGGTCCGACCAGGGAGCCTACCAACCCTGCACTAGGCCAAGCGTCCACCTCCTGGCGCAACATGGGGAGTAACAAGAACCATACAACAAATCTCTCCCTTCTGAAAGAAGGACATTGGCTTACTCTGCAATTGGGTCCACCGTTAAATCTATTAAATGTCCCAGAGGATGTTCTAGCTCATAAGTGCACCTTTACTATATTTGTGACTATTTCTTTAACTTATCCCTCTTATCTTTCCTACAGTTTCATTCTTGATGATATTATATTGGCAACACATGCCCATTGATCCTGCTACATCTTTTACTGTATCCATACATACCTATTGAATCTTGTCCTACCTGTAAGCCACATTAAGGCCTCCTTAGTGATCCTCCACACTCACCCTAAGAAACACCAACCCCATCCCCACACTCCTATATCCTCCCTCATACCCTAAGCAGCCTCACCCCATACCCACACCCCAATAGCCTCATGTGACTCTCCATTTATACTCTAATAGTCCCCTCTCCCATCTCCGCACACCTATAGCTTCCCCAGTGACCATCACTGTAAGCAGCCTCCATCCTTACTACCCACATTCTACTTACCCCATATGGGTATGATGCTCCATGGTTAAATGAACATTATAGGCCTTTCCAGACCTGATTGTTCAGCCGGAGGTTCTTCCTCTACCCCGTGATGGGGAACAGCTCACTCTCATTGTCCACAACCAGGGACAACATACAAATGGTGGTGAAGTTCAGCTGTCATGCTGATTGTGGTATTGTGGAATGAGCCCATCCTGGAAGAACAGGAAGTTGCACATTACGGAGGTGTGCACATGTATAATTCACATGTAAATTTACACCCAAAAGAAAAATCTTGCATAACATGGATTTACCCAAGGGAAGTCTTGCCCAACAAATCTGCTTCATTTTTTTGAAGGGGTTAATAAACATGTGGATAAAGGTGAACCAGTAGATGTAGTGTATTTGGATTTTCAGAAGGCATTTGACAAAGTCCCTCATGAGGGGCTTCTACGAAAACTAAAAAGTCATGGGATAGGAGGCAATGGCCTTTCGTGGATTACAAACTGGTTAAAGACAGGAAACAGAGAGTAGGATTAAATGGTCAATTTTCTCAGTGGAAAAGGGTAAACAGTGGAGTGCCTCAGGGATCTATACTTGGACTGGAGTTTTTCAATATATATATATATGATCTGAAAAGGAATACGATGAGTGAGGTTATCAAACTTGTGGATGATGCAAAATTATTCAGAGTAGTTAAATCACAAGCGGATTGTGATACATTGCAGGAGGACCTTGCAAGACTGGAAGATTGGTGATCCAAATGGCAGATGAAATTTAATGTGGACAAGTGCAAGGTGTTGCATATAGGGAAAAATAACCCTTGCTGTAGTTACACGATGTTAGGTTCCATATTAGGAGCTACCACCCAGGAAAAAGATATAGGCATCATAGTGGATAATACTTTAAAATCATCAGCTTAGTGTACTGCAGCAGACAAAAAAGCAAACAGAATGTTAGGAATTATTAGGACGGGAATGGTTAATAAAACGGAAAATGTCATAATGCCTCTATATTGCTTCAGGGTGAGACCGCACCTTGAATACTGTGTACAATTCCGGTCACCGCATCTAAAAAAAGATAAAGTTGCGATGGAGAAGGTACAGAGAAGGGCAACCAAAATGATAAAGGGGCTAGAACAGCTCCCCTATGAGGAAAGGCCAAAGAGGTTAGGGCTGTTCAGCTTGGAGAAGAGACGGCTGAGGGGGGATATGATAGAGGTCTTTAAGATCATGAGAGGTCTAGAACGGGTAGATGTGAATCGGTTATTTACACTTTCGAATAATAGAAGGACTAGAGGGCATTCCATGAAGTTAGCAAGTAGCACATTTAAGACTAATCGGAGAAAATTCTTTTTCACTGAAAGCACAATAAAGCTCTGGAATTTGTTGCCAGAGGATGTGGTTAGTGCAGTTAGTGTAGCTGGGTTCAAAAAAGGTTTGGATAAGTTCTTGGAGGAGAAGTCCATTAACGGCTATTAATCAAGTTTACTTAGGGAATAGCCACTGCTATTAATTGCATCAGTGGCATTGGATCTTCTTAGTGTTTGGGTAATTGCCAGGTTCTTGTGGCCTGGTTTGGCCTCTGTTGGAAACAGGATGCTGGGCTTGATGGACCCTTGGTCTGACCCAGCATGGCAATTTCTTATATTCTTATGTTCTTATGTACATACAACATTCATGTGCAATGTATACATTAAAATTATCATATTTTATATCATGTGTGCACTTGCATGTGCATGATATAAAATTCATGCACATGTGTGTGTGAGCCCATATATGCACATTTATGGGCTCATGTGCAATTCTTTTAAAGTTATTCTCCCTGTATATAGGCCCCTGAATGTGCTGTATGTATTTGTATTGTGGGGTTTGTGCTTATTGTTTCTAGCATATCTCTGTGCTTGTGATTGTGTTTGTGTATATCTATTTCTCTATGTGTATTTATGTTGTGTGTTTTTGTATTCTATGTGTGTTTGTATGTGCTATGCATTTATATTTATGTGTGAAGGTATATGGCAAGAGTAGAAGCATAGAGAAAAAGAGGATAACTTTCAAACAGCTGTGCATGCACCTATATATGCATATATATGGATTTTTACAAAGTTGCTATGGTATTTTATAACCTGAGAGCAAATGATATGCGATTATAAAATATGAGTACATAAGCGCACAAACATGCATTTGTGCACTGTGCCAGCACACTTGAAAAAACTCTATTTAGAAGAACAAGTAGTTGGATGGGTCTGAAAAACATTACTTTTCTGTCTAAGTAGTATTTTTCAGATTTATCTGGATAAGTAAGATAGCTGGATAGTCTGAATAAATGCTGCTTAGATGATAGGTCTTAAAATGCTACTTATCCAGCTAAGTCAGATAACCAGATAAATCTAAAAAGTGCAACATATACAGCTAAATCTGATAGTAGAATAAGTAGAATGTTTAGATTTATCTGGCTATCTGATGTAGCTGGATAAATAGCATTGTAAGACTTATCCAGCTAAATAGCACTTTTTTAGACTTATCTGTTATCTTACATTGCCGGATTTCACCTGTTTCACATTTTCTCCTTGTAAGGTTCAGCCTGCTGCGCAGTCTTCCCTCCACCAGGGGTCTTCAGTGAGTCTCACCTACAGCTTTGCCAAGTACTTCCTCAATGTTCACACTACACCCAAGTTCCAGCCCCATTTAACCCTGTCTTTTCAGTAGCTTTGTACCTCTTCATTGAGTCACCTCGGTTCTCTGACCTGGCTACTCTTACCTTGATACCTTGCTCCTTGTATTGTGGCCTATCTAGTCCTTTCCTTGCCTTGTGACCTCTGAGCTTTCACTTATCTTGTACCTTGTCTTGTGGCCTATCAAGGCCTCTCCTTGCCTTGTGGCTTCTTGGCCTTATCTTACCTTACTCCTTGCTTTGTGATCTACTCAGGCCTCTCCTCATGGCGCCCAGGCCTCCTGCCTCACCTAGTTACCTCTGGGCATTTTGCATAGCGGCCTACAGGCTTCCTACCTTGTTGCCTTTGGGCTTTCCGTGTTCTTCATTTTATCTTGTCCTTTTCTAGTTCTGCTCTTGTCTGTCTTGGTCCTTTGCTACCCTTGTCTGGTCCCTGTTCTGCCCTGCCCAGTTTACTCCTTGTTAGTCCTCCAAGCATGGCCCTTGTCTCTGGGCCAGCCCTGCCTATACTCAGTATCCAGTCCCAGTCTGCGTATGTATCCAGCCCTAGTCCTTGCTCTGTATCCTGCCCCAATCTGTGTATGTATCCCGCCCCAGTCCCTACTCCAGTATCCAGTCCTCGGCTTCTAAACTGTGTCTGCCCTCAGTATCTCCCTTGTCCTCTCCTCGTCCTTGGCTCTGCCCAGTCAGTATCCAGTCCAGCCCAACTTGACAAGTACCTGTTCCAGTGCAGCCTGCCCTACACTGGTATCCAGATCCAGCCAGTGCCTGTCCAGCCTTGTCAGCCTGCCCACCCTTGTCCAGCCTCATTCAGCCTGCCTTACCATGATATTCAGCCATTGAAACCAAGCCTTACAGGCCCCCCAAAACTCAAGAGCTCAACCTGCAGGGGATGGTGCTAGCTAGGCAGAAGACAAGCCCACGCCCAGCCCTGCAGTCTTGCACTGCTCCTGAGGAGGTGTCTCCTGATCCCAGCCTGCACCCACATGACATGGATAAGTCTGAAAAGCACTACTTAGATGGACAAGTAGTGCTTTTCAGACTTCTCCAGCTAAATAGCACCTGTTGCTACTTAGCCAGATACATCAAAACTTGTCCAGATAAGTGCTGCTACTTATATGGATAAATTTGAATGATAAATTCTAATTTGGCTATCTAAGTAATGGCAAAGGCATTATTTAGTTGGATTAGCTGCTATTTAGCTAGCTAAGCGTGAGCAATTGATATACACACATATTTTAACATCAAATTTTAAAAGGATATGTGAGTATATATACACGTTATTTTGACACATTTATCTCCCTGTAAGTTTACTTTAACATACGTAAATCGGAGGATTTTCTAACATGCACACGGCAATGAACTAACCAGTTTTACCAATTAGTCTACTAGTGTGCCCAGTCCATTTGCAGCTCATGAAGACCCTCCTGGCTCTTCAGCTTGAAGTCTCCCCATTTCACCCAATCTCTTACCCAGCCATTTTTTCACTTTTAAGATATTACTTCAGATATTAAGCAGGAGTAAATATACATGAGAAAGCAGTCAAATTTACACGTGTAAATTGCTTATAACACAGCAACCTTCCCAGAATGATCCTGGCTCACCCCTTTTTTTACACATGCAAATTTACTCATGGATCCTGATTTTCATGTGTATATTGAGGTTTCTAAAACAGCCAGTACTCATGTATATGCTATTTTACATGCGTAAGAGCTATTTTTTCACATGCGCAACTTTTGAAAATTCACCTTAAAAGGTCTGCCTAGACTGCATTTTGTTTTTGGTCTATGTTAATAGTTAGCAAACTTACTGGCCCATTAATGTTCTGCCTGCCTCTCAGTGTCAGCAACCATCCAGTGGTTTCACTTACTGTAGTGTTTGATGAGATTTTGACATCACAAACCCTCTAGCATGCATCAAACCAGATATCCAGCCACCTCTTATTTTTTATCTATATAGGGAGATGTTTTCTCACTTACATTCCAGAATACATACACAAAAAAGATGCTCTGGCTTTTATAATATGGTGCTTGCATAGTGTTACAGTGACAGCACTGTGTCATCATGTAAGTTGTATTTCTTTTGTTTTAAATATACTTATTGAAAACAAATTGTTGTAAATTGTTGTATACTGATTACAGTAAAGCCTCCTGCCCCTTTTCTCCACTTGAATGTTTCATGTTTCCTCACAAAAGTCACTTTCCTACTTAGCGTGACTTTTTTCTTACCTGATTGGCCCTTGGAAAAATGTATTTATTTTATTTACATTTTTTTATATACTGCTAATTTCCAAAAGTTGTTCAATGTGGTTTGAGGTAAAACAATCAAAAAACACAAACTCGTAAAACACATGACATACAGAATACAACCAGAAAATAACAATTAGATGAATAAAAATTCAATTCAACTAGAAAATATATTTTTTTCTTCTCATGTGCACTGTCTGTTGGGCCTGTTAAATAGCCAGAAAATGAGTTCACCTTTCATAGTTAAATTCATTAGGTCTAGTAAAGGTAAATTTTCAAAGGCATAAGGGTGAATTTTATTTTCGTGCATAAAAGTTAGCATATACGCGCCTAAGTAGCCTATTTTTCTAAAATTGATAGTACAAGCTACTTTAGGTTTCACACATACATATACACAAAAAATAGATCTCTTAAAGAAAGCTGAACCTGCTGCATACTGTATAATATTTCAGAATCATCTGCAAGAAAAAATGCAAAATTTTGCTCAAAATGATAAATCCAACATCAAAAGAGTGAAGAAAAGGAGCCAAGCAATCATATATTCAGAGGGATAGCTGTCTTAGGGCAGGATTCATCATTCCTCGCGGAATAATGAATCCCATGAAAAAGGGGGCAGGGGGCGAAGGGGGGGTGGGCCTGCGAAAAGCTGCAGCCGTTCGCACCATGGCAATGTGATTTCGCTGGCCGCAGTGTGGCCATCTGCAGCCTTTCACGCAAATAGCGCCACCATAAAAGGTGGTGCTATTCGCCGCACTACTGCTGGCAAGAATGTTCCTCACATTATCGCCGGCAGCGGTGCCGCAGCCGACTCTTCCCCCTCCCTGCCCTGACTCCTACCCTCCCGGTCATTTACATCCTATCGCACACGAAAAGGCCCTTTTCGCGTGTGATAGGGATTTATCGCGTGTGTTAGGGCATGCAATAAACCTTTAGAAAATAACCCCCTTAGTCTGGTATAGCAAAAATGACATGAGGCATGTGGCACCTTTAGACTAACCAATTTATTGAGGCATACAATAAATACAATGAAGTCAACTCTGTCCTCGAAAACTTGTGCCTAAATAAATTGATTAATCTAATGGTGCCATCTGTCTTGTGTCATTTTTTCAAACAATCATAGTCGCTAATTTACTACTAACCTTAATGTTCTCTATGATGGAGTTTCAGCAAGCTGGTAACTCCATCTGACTGATAAAATAGCCGATACCGGACTTCTCTATCATTAATTCCAAGTCTTAATTTTTTCAAATTTTTGTATGTTGCTACTGCAAACACTCAAATCATTCATTAAAGATTCTCTTGAAAAATTGAAAGTGATAGAAATTTACAACTAGCAATTGCTCACAAAATCCCCACACAAGTGACACAGAAAATTGAAAATTTGTGACATCCACAAATGGACTGTCATGGTCGCGGGCCGTGGCGGTCTGCAGCCGGGACCAAGTACTCACCTGTGATGTCGGGTGGGCCTGAAGGCTCCTGCAGGAGCAGGGAGCCTCCTCCGACGTTCTTCCCGCGGTCTTGGCCACTGCCTAAGCTGGCCGCGAAGCTCAGCGGGGCTGAGCTGACTCCTCCCCCTTCCTGACTGACTAAGAGCCGCGCAAGCGGCTGAAGACAAGATTTAAAGGGGCCACGACAGGAAGTATCGTGGCTCCTTCCCGGGAATCCTCCCTCGCATTGGGTATTTAAGGCAAGGTCTGCTCCTCAGACCTTGCCTTGGTATCGAGTCTTCTGGTTCAGGATTCCGTTCTGGTGTTCCTGGTCTCCGTTCCTGATCTCCATTCCTGGTCTTCGTCCCGCTTCTGGTCTTCTTCCTTGTTGGACTGATTCTTGGCTTCTGACCCTTGGACCGGCTATTGTTCTTCTCTTGGCTTGACCTTGGACTGGCTGCGGACCCTTCTCCTGGTTTTCTCCTGGATTGGCTGCAGACCCTTCTCCTGGATTGCTTCTGGACTGGCTGTGGACCCTTCTTCTGGCTTTGACCCTCAGAACGGCCTTCGATTATCTTCAGCTTCTACTCCTGGACTGACTCGACCTGCTGGAGGCACCAGCCGTCTGGAACCTACGACCTGCAGGAAGCGCCTGCATCCAGACCACTCTTCAGTATTGATGGAGTCTCCTAAGTCCCAGCGGCTGGGTTCCTATGGGCTCCTCCTGGGGGAACCGCGAGCTTCCAGGGCGAAGTCTTTACTCAATGGGTGAACCTTCAAGCCTTGCCCTCCGATGGTAGGGACCAGAGAGGGTTTTCTCCCTCTTTGGCAGCGCTAACCTTACCTCGGAACAGGGGTCCACTTCCGGATCCGTAACAGATGTCACAAATGGATGTCACAATGGTACTAGAAGGTGACCAAAATGGTGTGGGGTCCATATCAGAAGATTTATGAGGAGAGGCTGAAGGATCTAAACGATTATATCTTGGAAGAGAGGAGGCGCAGGGATGATGTGATACAGACCTTGAGATACCTGAAAGGTTTTAATGATGCATGAACTTCAAACCTTTTCTATTGGAAAGAAACCAGTAGAATTAGGGGTCACAAAATTAAAACTCCAGGGGGAACAACTCAGAACCAACACCAGAAAATATTTCTTCATGGAGAGAGTGGTGAATGCCTGGAATGCCCTTCTGGAGACGGTGATGAAGATGAAAACAATCAAAGAATTCAATGTGGCATGGGATAAATACTATGGATCCCTAAAGGCTAGAGGATAGAAATGAAAAAAAGGGTGCATGGAGGTAACTTGTTGGTGCAGCAGTTACTACCCTTTACTAATAAGCCTTGATACTTTTGATCCAACTGCAACATTGCTTTCTGCTTCAACAGCAGGGGGAAAGGGGGAGTTAGATTCAGATGGCAAGCAACAAGGACCCTGACGTTTATGGTCTGGGGACCTGATAAGCATAGGGGTAATCGTTTTTATGAAGAATTAAAATATCGTACGATATTTCTTAATTCGTTGCTACCCTTAAGAGAAACATGGGGTAACTTGCACAGCACAGCAGATACTACCATAAGAAGCTTGCAATAAATACTACCATAAGAAGCTTTCTGGGCAAACTAGATGGGCCATTTGGTCCTTTTCTGCCATCATTACTATGTTACTGTGAGTTGCATCAATAGACAGCGTGTCACAGCACCTCTTGTCTCTCACTGCTATGATTTTCAACATTTGTTTGAGGATCTGAGATTTTGTGTTCTCAATGTTCCTGCCCAAGACTGGTGGGGGGAGGGAGTGACTTCTACACCAGATGGATACAAATAGAGCAGTCTTGGATTTACCATTTGCATACCCTAATTCCAACTGGGTTGAATACTGAATTGGACTTGGCTTGCTTTCTATAGATACCATTTTTACAGTTGTCTTTTGTAATACATTAATGTTTATATCACTGTTCTTTATTTTATGTGATGATATCAATAGTCAACCATTTTGTGGATATCTCAAATTTTCCATTTACTATATCCATTCAACATTACATTGGTGTGATGTTATTATGCATGTGTCATTTTAGATCCATTGTTTGAGGAGGACACACTTCCAATCAACTGAAATGACCATTCAATATGTCTTTGTCATGCTGCTATCATCCTATACCCACTGTTTGGAGAGATATACCTAGGACATCATTTTTTCATGAACCAATGAGATGTACACCCATGGTTGATGGCTTTCATTAGATAAGTTCTTTAAATGTTTCTCCTGAAGCAGTCTGACCTTGAATCACCAGCCAGTGTTGGGACTATAATGGACTCTGTTTAACTTGGGAGAGTGTTTGTTTCACTTGTGTGGGGATTTTGTGAGCGATTGCTATTTCTATCAATCACTTTTAATTTTTCAAGACATTCTAGCACTAGCAGCATACAAAAATTTTAAAAAAATGAGACTCAGGGTTAATGATAGAGAAGTCCATCATCATCTGTTTTATTGGTCAGATTGTGTTACTGGCTTGCTGAAATCCCATCATAAATACCATTAAAGTTGGATGTAAAGTAAAATTGGTTCCTTTCCTTCACTCTTTTGATGTTCCAATTTTGAATCATACAGAACAAGTGGAGATATTCCACTAATAGTCTTTGCACTGAGTCATTGATTTTACAAGTCATTTAACCATCTCCTTTCACCATACTCCTGAACCCTTGGGAGAAGCCATTATTGTACATGATCCATACAGTTTGTGATGTTATTTGTGATATTACAAAAGTCAATTTGCCCATTTAGAGACAGGAAAGGAGGCCATGGTTAATAGCTATTCAGTAGGGCTGGGTGAATAGAGAAAACAGGATTCTGAGTTACAGAAGAAGATGCACAGTAGGCTGAACAGTAGCGAATTAGTCACTAATGAGTGTATAATTAATTTTTGGGTCTGGGCCAACTCAGAAGCACCAAATACATTTTCAGGCTGATTGCAATATGTATTACCGTAAATATGCCTTTTAAATCATACCAGATCACTCTGATGATACCAGCTGATGGATGTGCAGGGGAAATTGTTTTAATTTCATCTTGGGTTTTTTGTTTCAGGTGTTTTTTTTTTTTTAATTTGTGTTTCAGTTTATTTAATATTTATTTCATTTCATTTGGTTTACTGAACCAAAACAAATATTAAATAAAAAAAAAAAATAAAGAAAATATTCCACCAGCTCCCCCTCCCCCTGCACCAAAGCAGCAAAATTATACCCCACCTCCGGGCCTTCCCTATAAGCCCCCAGCTCCCCTCCTAAGAATTCTTAACTGCCTCCTAGAGTATGTGAAGTAGAAAGGGGCAGGAGGGATCCCCAATCCTTCCTGCCCCACCAGATCCTGGTTTGAAAAAGCTACAGATGGGCCCTCAGGTCAGTGTAATTTAGTTGTATAGCTGGTGCCATTTTCAGACTGGGACTTGGCGGGTCAGGCATGCCTGAGGATCGCTTCTGCCTCTTTCTACTTAACAGGCCCCAGAAAGGGGGCAAGATACCTCTGGGGTGGAGGACTTATGAGGAATGCCTGGGGAGGGAAAGGGTTAATTTTGTTGTTTTGGTGGATCTCAGGATTTTTTGTTGACTTTCTGAAACAAAAGTCAATGAACAAAAATACATTTCGGAGGGTTTATTTTTTGTTTTCTTTTTATATGAAATGAAATGCAGGCATTTCTTTGCATTTTTCATTTGGTTTAAAAATGAATGTGCATCCCTATGCCAGTCCCCAATAGAAAAAAAGCAGGGAAACCACTGTTAAGGCTATATGTAACGAGCAGTTCAAGCAAGCTAAATATAGGTTAACTGGGTTTGATTACTGGACCTGGAAACAGATAAGGATTGTAAGGCTTAACCATTCTGCCCAATTTCTCTTTCATAGTGTTCTTGTCACAAGTCAGGGACAAGGTGTACAACAGCAGAATTTACAAATGTGTAGGAATCTGACAAGAGCTGCAATATGAACGTTTCTACTATGGTCCCTGGAATTGGATTGAGACCAGCATCTCATTTCGCATAGACCATTGTAACAGGGATTCAAACCAGTCTTCCCAATTTACTTCTTTGTGGAGTGTTCTTCCTATATGTCTTTGCAATTAAAGACCCTCTATACTTATCACAGACATTATTGAATTCCTATTACTGTTTTTGCCTCCACTACCTCCCCTGGGAAACCCTTCACTATCTCCCTTTCCATACAGAAATATTTTCTGATATTAAGATTGAGTCTACCCCTTTGGAGGTAGACTCAAGCTTTCAAAAACAATTTGCTTCTTGTGCATTATTTATACCTTTGAGGTATGTGAGATGTTGGGTCATAGCCCCACCCTTTGAGTCTCTTTTCATAGAGTTATTGGCAGAGGCCCTCGGAAACTTGTCCATTTTATAAATTGTCGAGAAAAATGCCCAGTGTGTTTGTGAGCCTCTCCACATACTTATTCCCCTCCCCCCCCCCCCCCCCTCCCCGGATGAGCCCTGCTGCACCCTAGGTGCCAATAAGAGTTTTATTATTATATGGAAAAGGTGTACTATGATACTCGAACAGTGAAGTTTAAACTCACTTTCATTTTTTTTTTTTTTTACAGCAGCAGTGAACTGCTGCTTTGTTCCCAGACAAATTCTTTCCATTTAAATGAAACGATCAGAGTCAGCTTTTCATGCAATCTACCAAGTAAATGCAGATGAAACAGGCTGCTGTTAGATGTATGCAATCCATCTATTTGCAAAGCTGACAAAACAGGAATTTCATAAATAGTTTCTGCTGAAGGATCACTTCTTCCTTTTATTTATATTTCAACCTCGCATACCAAGGTCCAAAAGTTAAGGGGGAAGTAATGGGAAATGCACGCTGGCGCAGTAGGGGGAGACTTTATAAAAGATTTCATTGTTGCAGACGTGCAATTTGAATCAATTTCCAAATTATATGCTGGGGAAAGCATTCCTGGTCTGTGAAACAAAGTATTTTACTATAATCAGTTCACCAGCCACTAATCAGAAGCAAACTGCACTTTCCTCACTGGATTGTGACACTGGACCCATCAAGCTTAAGGGAAGAGTCATGTTACACCATGAACCCACAGCAGAAACCTCTGCCTCTCTGCTCCTTCCTCCCCCTGGTCAGAGAGTCAGGCGTTTCAGGAGCTGAAGCAAACAAAATCTGCTGGAAGAAATGTAGGTGATGAAAAAGTGAATTGTAGTACCGCATGGGTCAATGTCCACCACCTGAACTTCGGAGGGTACTTTCATGGAGGTAGTAAAATAAAGTGTGAATAATATGGGGGGGTTTCATTTAAGAAGAATCATTACTCCATCGCACCTCCTTGTAAAACTCATCCCATTGGATAGAGTTTAACATCTGTGACAACCCCAGCCTCCAGCAGTGGCGGGAATGCAACCTTCAGCTCCGTTTCATTTTCAAATGCAAATCATCGGGTTTTTTTTATTACAGCTGGCTAATATGCTATCCAACATTTTCAGCAGCTGCTTGGTGAAACATTTTAAATGCTTAGCCATGATAACTTTGATTTAAAATAAGATGATATTGAATGTACTACAAATCGTATATGTACCAATATATCATGATTATATAGCAGGGTGTAGATTCATGTGGTTATGCCAAGTGGTTTAGCCTCAGAGGACACTTACCTTATCTTTAGTCCGTTCTGCAGAAGAAAGCAGATCTAACACATTCATTACTATTACAAAGACCACACATTTCTATTGCAAAGCCCAAAAGCTCAAGCTACATTCTATATACCACCTACGATAAGACAATGAAGCAGGAATAAATATATTTGGCCTTGTAGGCCTTTGGGAGCAGTACCAATGGTACATACATATTTGGACGAATCATTCTTTGAAGGCAGGTCCATGGATAAAGTTGAGAGCACTAATAATGTATAGAATATATTGTGGCCCCTTCCTGCATATGGCACATGTATCTTTTTCCCAGACTGACAGATTTTTTTTCTTCCACCCAAATGTCTTTCTGACATTTGATGCTCAAAAAAGACATAGGGGTCATCATGTCTGGCAATCCAACGGTTTGAATGAATGAAAGTATCCTATTACTTTATAATTCATAGTTCAAATTCCTCAATACCTTGATTCTTGTTATATATATATTTTAGGACTTTGCAAAACCTTGCTTTTTCGGAAAACAGTTAAAACCTGGCTTTTCCCAGTTAATAACTATAAAATGCAGGATATAACTGGTGCAAACTTAACCATTGGAAATACAAATTGTAAGTTGGGTTAAGGAAATCTAAAAAGGGGCATTTGTTATTTTTGATAAAGATATAGATAATTTAACATTATCTTATTGTATGTATTGATGTTTTTTGGTTGTTTTATTAATGATTTTATTTTTATAGGGAGGATAATTTTCAAAGGTATTTCCAGGGGTAGATTAGTGCTTTCCCTTCAGATATGCAAGTAAACTGATGCGCATATGTCATGTCTTGCATATTGATTTGTTTATTTTTTTCTTGTTTAAGTTACAAAAGAAGCAATAAAATCCTGATGGTATCCAGGAAACAAGGCCCAATTAGGAATGAATTCAGCAAAATGCCATTACATTCAGATTCTAGTACAAATGTCAGGTGCAAAGCTAAGTTTGTTGGCGGAGGCAAAAAAGCAGTTCCAGAAACAGATGAAACATGCTATGAGTATTTTCTTAGCACAACTAAGGGCAGAAAAAGAAGAAAAGTGGAAGTTTCCACAGATCCAGCAGAAGCAATTCATTTGGTTGAATTCTGCATTATCTTTGCCACTTATTCAACATGTCAAAAATAGACAGTGGGAGAAAACTGCTGATTTCTCTTTGAATAAAGCATTCAGAAGTGCAAGAAGAAGTTGTAACTGACTGTTATAAACTCTAAAGAAAATGTTCTTACATAAAGTGAAGGGAGCTCTCACTCAAATTAAACAGTGCTGATTCTACATATAGTATCTTGGTAACTCTTGTTAATGAGGTTCTAGTCTCCTTTTCTGTATGATACATATAGTCGTCGTTTTGCACTTTTTTCCTTTTTCTCATCTGTTATTTTGTGATAAGGTGTGATATGAGTAGGTGGGATAAGAGCTCTACCCATATAATTGGGTATTTGATATTTCCTCTGAAGTTAAATGAGAGGAATGCACTGTTTTATCTGCATCTTGGAGACATATTGACAAGCTTAAACAGAGGTAGTAATTCTGCATCCCACCCATACTATAACTACTAGACTAGTCATATTTACTAGTAATCAGATAGATTAACACAGGAACTATGCTACTTTACAATAACGTGGTATGTTAAGGGTAATAAAAGATACAGTAAAAAGGAAAAAGTTATTGAATTTTTTTTTCTTTAAATTGGTATTACGTTTTTTTGCAGGAAATGCATCTATGTGAATCCAAGATGCAAAACTGAAAACATTTTGGATGGGACAGGCATTTCGAGCTGAATTTAGCCCATTTTCTAGAGGAACTGCAATTCATGTTAGAAACACATATCATGTGAATAGCTAAATCAATATCTTGGGCAAATAGTCCTGGACAGAGGTCCCTAAAGCCCATATCTCAAACACAGTCTCTGATGTTAAACCTTCCCATGTGATGGTTTGCATATTATTCTCCAGGATTCCCTGAGTGTGTGGGGGGGGGGGGGGGAGGAAGATAGATCTTTTCGGCCTGCGCCCACTCTAACTTCAACCGGTAATTGCTCCACAATCTAACATTAAAGGATATCTAATTCTGTTCTTCTCTGCCTTCTCCTCTATAGGTGATAGGGGATGTCCACTCAAAATCTGGCTCATGATCCCGCTAGCTAACCCACAGACCACAGTAGATGCTCGCTACACTAGGGACCACCGGCAGATCATGTTTCTCCTCCTCCTCCTCAAAACATGTTTCTGCTGCCTGGACAGATCTGGGGGCTGCCTTCTCTATAACCTCACAAAGGTCTGTGAGATCTTTCTATCCTGCTACATACTTTATAACCTGGCTAAAACCCGAGGCCTGCCTCCTCCAAAGGGAATAGATGAAGAGAAGGAGAAGGCGGCATTCAACTTGAGTCAAGAGGAATTACAAGAGATACCGGTACATCATTATACTTAACAGCAGGCTGTACAGGAGAAGAACTCTCTGATATATAGATATTTACATTAATGATTGAAATGTATAAAATCATGAGTGGGCTAGTGTCAGTTCAGGACAGACACAGAGCAGTAAGGATGAATGTTTTTTCCTCCTTGGTGAGGCTTCCCTGCCTCATCAGGTTTTTGCTTTATGAGGGGAGACTCCTCTGAGCACTCCCTGCCAGAAGGTCTCTTGGAGTTTAGTTGCAGTAAGGACCTCTTTTTGCTGGAACCTCTGAGGGACTCCCACTCCAGGACTGAAGACCAGTGAGCCCATTCACTGCTCTGACACAGTTCTTGGAAAAAAATGGAATATCAAATATTTGTAAATAAAATACATTTTCTTTAGGAGACCCTGAGCTCTCTGCCTCCTCTTCGTGGGCTCTCTCCTGTCAGCCCACATCACTCCAGCAGCTTCTTCCACTGCTGCACTCAGTGTGGGAAGCCAACGCCATTAGTCCCCACCAGCACTCTGATTCTGTGGGAACATCTCCATGCAGCTGGGTCCATGAGGAACTCCCTCCCATCCATGCTAAAGGAGAGATATCTGAGTCAGGAAGGGCCGGTGGCAGCATCTTCCTTGTCTGTATTCCCAGTGACTCATTCTTGGAGGGAACAGTTGTCTGGACAATGTGGTCTGCGAGGATACAGAGGGGTAACACTGGGCCTTCCTTTATACCTAAACATAACATAAGGAAAACGGAAAAAAATAAAGAATAAAAACCAGCAAGAAGAGGAGTTTTCACAGACAACATCTTGGTACCCCCAGGGAGAGATTTTTTTTGCTTTTGCTTAGTTCATATTTTTTACCTTGGCACTTTGTAATGGCTTTCAGAGTCAGGAAACTTTATTGGAATGAGAATTTGTATAAGTGTCACCAGTGTATTACATACAGCAGGTCATTTCCAAAGGGAGTTCTGGATGTAAAACAATGTTTTACATCCAGATACGGCCTGTAACAAAATTGTCCATTTGATATGTGTGCAAACGTCTGAGCGTGTGTCATGCTCTTATGTAGGTTTACCTGGACTGAGCAAAGGTGTTCCTGAGGGCAATACTGGGGAGAGGTTTAGACTTATGGGCATACTTTCATATTTAAAAACACATGTATGCTACATTTCAGGGAAAATTTGTACGGATGTTTTAGCAGGTATAACTTGTCTGGGGTAGTTTTGGTGGGATGATTTTTAAAGTGGACTTATCCATCTAAATACACTTTGAAAACTGGGGTAACTGACGTGTGCTTTTACCAACTTTTTTATGCAAGCTGTTTGAAAATTACTACCCATTGTGATTAAAAATAAAAGAGGTGACAAATAAAAAAAAACAAAAAACATACTATTGCAATCCATTCCTTCAGCATCTGACTTGCTCCTATTTCCCAGTCCTGGCTTTCTTGCTGATTTCTGCAGCGCCCCCTGCTGGACAGCTGCTAAATTGTTCCTATATCTTGCTAAAGGTTTCCTAGAAGGAATGCGGTCATATTTTTGCATTCAAGTCTGTAGCTGCAGGCCACTGAGAGAAAAATCACACGAGGAGGAGAGAGAAAAAAGGAGAGACTTCTGGCCTGATTTATAAAAAGGCTTCTTCCACCTGAGTCAAATTAGAAGAAAAGCTTTTCTAAAACAAGTCCGAAAAGAAAATATTGACTGGGTATATATTTTTTTTCTCCAAGCCTTGCACTAGTATTTTATAAAAATTGTGCACAAAGATTTCTGGTGTGACAACATTTTGTATTATTCAACACCTTCTCTGCAGATACAAGTTCACCACATTCATTCACTGATTTCAGTATTTAACACTGAGCATAAACTTGAAACAGTTTAAGTCCTGTGTCTGCAGTACTTTTTGATACAAGGGCAAAGTATATTGCTACTGTTTGTACTTGCAGATCTTATAGGCAATTTTCCAAGGGAAACAATCTGGTAGGGTCCTTTTCATAATAGCTTAGGAGGTTTAAAAACAAATGCCGGACTACTTTGCACCTGCTTTGCCTGATGGTGGCAGAACAGAAGTGAATCATCACATGTTGATTTGAAAATCTAAATCTACGTGCTTGATCAACTCCCCTGATCTAAACACACCCCTGTGAATGTCTCTTTTTTAATCCATCCAGAGGTGCCCTTGGTGTGAAAGCCCTGCATGTAAATTTAGCTGTTCGGGGGGGGTTAATTTTCAACCAGGGAACTACTTCATTATCTTAGAAAATTGTTCTCCCAGTGTACTACCTGCAACGAGATTCAAGGCTTCTGAAGGGTTGAAAATATAGTCTATGCAAACACAATTAATTCCTCAGGACTCACTTGGAAGTGACTGGTAATTCAGACGATATGCTTAATTTCCAACTCTGTCCAATACTTAAAAAACTCAAACCAGGTTAGCATACCTGCAAATAACAATTAAATGCAAATATCTCTATCACAGTCACTTTTATTTATTGACATTTGATCTGAGATATCACATTCAGGTACTGTAGGTATTTCCTTATCCCCAGAGGGCTTACAATCTAACAGGTCTATCCAGTAAAGTGCGGCCGCGTTTACCCCGCTCCTAACCCGCGTTCTACTCACTTGCTGGCCGCGTTAGCCCTTCCTGTGATCCACAACCCCCTTTAACCTACACTTACCGCGTCCTAAAATCCCCGGGCAACCCCTTCCGCACGCGGCCTGTATAATTGTATATTGCATGTAAACGAGCGAATTAGCTATTCCCTAGCATCCAGTAACCCGCGCCCCGACTATCACTATTTTACCCTGCCGTTTTGCCGCGCGTTTAACCTGATAACTTACCGCCTACCCTTACCCCTGCGTTAGAGGCAGGGGTAAGGGTAGGCGGCAAGCTTTCCCCCAGCCCCCGCTCACCTGCCCTGGCCGCGTCCATGGATGCTGGTCTCCGGAGCAGCCCCAGTCCTCTCCCCTCCTCCCGAAGCAAAAAAAAAGCGAAAAAAAAGTTGCAAGAGAGAGAGGGGAGAGGACGGGCAATCCTACGCTCGGCGACTTACTTTTGCAGCCCCCTCCGGACATCGTGGCTTCCCCCGTGCCAGTCCCCTCTCCCCTCCTCCCGAAGCAGGGTGCGAAAAGCAGCCTTGCTCCGGGAGGAGGGAAGAAGGGACTGGCAATGTAAAGCGGCGAAGCGACTTACTTTTTGCACCCCCTTCCGGACATCGGACGACCTCTCCTGCCTCCAGCTGCTCGCGAAGATGGACGCCTGCACGGCCGCTGAAGACGTGACGTCACATGCCGTGATGCCAAACGTCGTGACGTCACGTCTTCAGCGGCCGTGCAGGCGTCCATCTTCGCAAGCAGCTGGAGGCAGGAGAGGTCGTCCGATGTCCAATGTCCGGAGGGGGCTGCAAAAAGTAAGTCGCTTCGCCGCTTTACACTGCCAGTCCCTTCTTCCCTCCTCCCGGAGCAAGGCTGCTTTTCGCGCCCTGCTTCGGGAGGAGGGGAGAGGGGACTGGCAGTGTAAAGCGACCTCTCCTGCCTCCAGCTGCTCGCGAAGATGGACACCTGCACGGCCGCTGAAGACGTGACATCACATGTCGTGATGTCATGTCTTCAGCGGCCGTGCAGGCGTCCATCTTCGCGAGCAGCTGGAGGCTGGAGAGGTCGTCCGATGTCCGGAGGGGGGTGCAAAAAGTAAGTCGCTTCGCCGCTTCGTACTGCCAGTCCCTTCTTCCCTCCTCCCGGAGCAAGGCTGCTTTTCGCACCCTGCTTCGGGAGGAGGGGAGAGGGGACTGGCAATCCCGACTTCCTGGTATCTGTCATTTCAAATGACATTTGAAATGACAGATACCAGCGTGTCCGTGAAGCGTTAGGCCCGCACACCCAGGATACTGTATAGCGCTCTATACAGTAAAATGGGTTGCGCGGGCCTAACACTTCACGGACGCTTCTTAGACGCAGCTTGCATTTGCAAGCTATTTACATACAGGATTGAGCGGTAGGTGAGCTGCACTGTGCGTACAGCAACTGCGGGTGCGCTGGGCACGAACGCAGCTCTTCCTACCGCTCGTTACTGGATAGACCTGTAAGTTTGTACCTGAGGCAATGGGGTAAAGTGACTTGCCCAAGCTCACAAGGAGTGACAGCAAGACTTGAACCCTGGTCTAGCCCACTGCTCTAACCACTAGGCTATTCATCCTCCTATCGTTAAGAATGATTCATAGGCCTGATATATCAGACAGCTCTGGCAGCCCTAAGACATTCTCTTAGGAAAAGAAGAACCAGCGCCTCTATTCACAAAGGTCCATTAATGTGGAAAATATGAATGATTATTAAACAGGCCCCCACTGGAATTAATAGGATCTGTGATAATGTGCATTTCCACATGCTGATATGTTAATGCGCCTTTGTGAATGGGGTGTAGGTCTCCATTCATCTCTATCTAAAAATTAGTACTGTTGTCAAGGCTCCAGAGTGAGAAGGCTGCTAGCTCATATCATGACAATCCTGTTTTCAGTCATTAAGAAAAATAATAATTTTCTAAGAGTCCAAAAATTGTTAGGGCCTGTCATTGTAATTCACTGGTCGCATCTCTGCCTTTGATTTGGAAAGTTCCAGTTTGACTCCTGAAGATCCAGATCACTGAAGCTTTTTGGAAATTCAGAGCAATTCCTAGATTATAGACAATGCACAGTACAGCAGCTCGTCCGAATTACCAAAGCAAAACTTCACGGCCACATTCACCTGGTCCTCAATCTTCTGTGTGTGCTATTTCATGCCTTACATGATTGTGCTCCATCTTATCTTGCAAATAATATTTATTTACACTCCACTCAGCAAGCTTTGCTTAAAACTCTGGATGTTAAATTCATTGAGACCAAGCTACAGGAATTTTCATTGCAGATCCTGCTCTGTGCAGTGCATTAACCTTAACAGATGATTTCTCTGCATTTCTAAAATGATGCACTACATGGCTTTTTTTCAAAAGCTTTCATTTGATTTCACTGCATAAGTTGTTTGGTTGCTAATGTCTTTTTGTCAATGCATTTATTTGTACACTGCCTTGCAGTCTCATTTAGAGAGCCAGTTTATAAACTGGGAAAGAAAGAAAGAAAAATCAATAATTTTCTCTTTAGATGGAAGAAAAGATATGATACAAACATTCAGATGCTTACTACCTGGCTTCCCAAACCTATCCTGATGATCCCATAGCCAGTTAGAGTTTGAGGATATCCGCAATGAATATGCATAAAATCTATCTGTCTATCTATATATATATATTTCTTTGATGTTAAAAGGATAAACTGCTTCTCCACTGGAGGTCAAGTTTTTAAATCTTGAGTTACCCTTAAATCTTGAGTTACCAGAGCAAAATTGTGCGACCATGTTAAGGCCATGACCAGTTACAAGTTAATAAAATAAAAGTTACTATATATATATATATAAAGTTTATCCTTTTAACATCAAAGAAATAAGATATATGTCTGTGTTTTCAAGAACTTGCTTTTATTTTAAGGTAGATACGCGGTAATACTTCAGATTTTAATACAGTTCAAAATTTCACCCAGGAATCTTATTAATCTCAGTTCCATGCAACGTATTTGGAAACCAAATGGAAATGATTCTCTGTTTAAAGATAAACAGTTCCCTACGATGTTCAGTTCTATAAATTAAATCCAGCAGCTTATCACTGCTTGACCAGGACTTGAAGGTTATCACTGCCTTCCCATATCATCATAATTGCAGGCTGGTCAGGGAGTCCATTCCAAGGATGGAATCTACTTATTGAACCCTTGTTGAAGTAGACTAGATGTGTGCAGGTGCAGCACTATGCTAAATCCTCACATAACCTCCCAATACCTCAGACATGCTAGATCCAGTAAAGAAGTATTTTCTCATTGTTTCCTCTGAACCTTCCTTCCTCCTTTCAATTTCATGCCATGATCCTGTGTCCCTGAAATTCCTTTTTTGTGGAAAATGTCCCTTTCCATTCTTCGACTGAAGCTTGTCAAATATTTGACTGTGCCATTATCTTCTTTGTTGTTACAAATTATTTGAATTCACAGCTGACTTTGACACACCGCGGCTCAAAATTTCAATTACGCCAATTTGGAAGCCTTGTCGAGCTTTACCCTGAACTGGAATTTGAACTGGGCCCAGAGCCACTGCACACATTGCTAGCTATGCCAGCTGACCCATGTGTGCTTGTAGTCAAAAGTACAAGTCTTGTTTTCAGGAACAGAAGTCACCAGAAAGCATGTGTGACTTGGCACGTTGCACAGCATAGATGATACCACTGTTTACATACCACTTAATAACTTTAGGCCTCTGAAAGACTCGGAGCATATTTTTCATGTAGATACTTAGAGATTTGTTTTGACTATAGCCTAACATTTTTTCTCCAATTTATTTGCATGCCAAACTTTAATTTCTAGGATTAATTAAAGGTTGATTTGACTTGAACTTGTCATTTTAATAAACTTGGCAGTGCTTATCTCTCAGTTCATCAAATTGTAATTTATAATATTATAATATATTATAAATTGTTTAAACTTTCCCTTTTTGAAGCTGGCAAGCAAGATACAAACGTTTCAAACAATTGTACAGCCATCCACCTCTGAGGTGGCTGCATGCATGTTTATAAAATGCTCTTATTATGAAAGATAAGGGACTACTGTTTAGATGCAGGTCATTGTATAAATTGAAATTATTATTATTGTCTCATGGGTAAGATAAGTTCCTTTAATGTTATTAAGTTTTTATGAGCAGCATGTATAAGAGCCTTGGGGAAGCTAAGCCTTCCAAAAATAATTTGCCAGAAGTGGTGTTGCCCCAAATCAAAAGATGCATCAGCTTGAGTGAGAGTGATAGTTAGGACTGAGTGCACTTGAGCTAGGGTGTGTGAAACAATGAACAGAAAGAAATATCTGCAGGATAGAAGAATGATAGCAGTGTGTTGCACGCATGCGCAAGAGTTGAAGACCATGCAACTGTTACCTATAAAAAAGCATAAGACACCACCAGCCTAAAGAAGGGAAAAAGAGCATAAAACATAGGGCTGAGAGTGCAGTATCAGTAGCACCAGAACCAGAAGTCAGCATTGCCCTCCTACAGATGGTGTGGCACAGTGGGATGGTGGTACCAGATCCTACACCACCTCCCTCAATGGATGACGCACTGGTTATACATCTACCCCTTGGGATGCTGTCAGGTACTTGTGACCTGGATTGGCTTCTGTTGGAAACAGGACACTGGGTTTGATGGACCTTTGGTCTGACCCTGCTTGGCAAATCTTATGTTCTTATGTAAAGTGGGAAAGTCAGCTACTTTCACAGCTTCTCTCTTTCTCCCCTTAGACAGAGTCATGGGGAAAATACTGAACAGCCTGCAGATCCCATTCCATCAGCTGCTGAAGAGGAAAAGAAGGAAAGCAATCTTGCTGGAACCCTTCCGTAGGACCCACTCATGACGAAGAGAAGTGGTGGGGATAAGATGGCCAGCATAGCCAATCCTGCTGATCATCAAAGGGGAAAAGAAGCAAGGCAGCCTTGGTAGTTTCCATTACATGCTGCTAGCTGATGAAAAGGAGAAAAGATGGAGACAGGGTGGCCACTGGAGCCCATTCCATGGTACCTGGGGCCAAAGAGAAAGAGCAATAGAGATGGGGAGGCCTTGGCAGAGCTCATCCCATGGTACCCATAGCCGAAGAGAAGCAGGAATCCTGCAAAGTATGAACAGGCCAGCCTGAAGAAAAGAAAGATCACAAGTAGGGATGTGAATCGTTATCTGACGATTGAAAATATCGTCCGATATTTTCAATATCATCAGATATCAGGGGGGGGGGGTCCCCGATAGCGATAGGAAACCCCACGATTAATTTAGTGGGTTTTCTTATCGTTATGGGGGGGGCGGGAAGAAAGGACACAACCTAAAAACACAACCTGACCCTTTAAAATGAGTTTGTTAGTATCACCCCACCCCACCCTCCAGACCCCCCCCAAAAATTTTTTTTTTAAATACCTGGTGGTCCAGTGGTGGTGCCGGGAGCATTCTTCTGCACTCGGGCTGTCAGCTGCCACTAATCAAAATGGCGCCGATGGCCCTTTGCTCTTACCATGTGACAGGGGCTATTGGTGCCATTGGTCGGCCCCTGTCACATGGTAGGTGCACTGGATGGCCCACGCCATTTTTAAATATGGCGCCGGCCGTCCATTGCTCCTACCATGTGGCAGGGACTGGCCAATGGCACGGATACCCTGTCACATGTCATTTTAAAGAGTCGGCTGTATTTTTTGGTTATCGGCTCAGGCGAAGCCGATGTGCATCGGAACCGGAATCCGAACCGATACCGGTTCTGATTCACATCTCTAATCACAAGTACAGCTGATACAAGGGTATATTAGACACCATAAGCAAACCTTATGGTTTGCAACCCCCCCCCCCCCCACCAACCTCCTCACACACAACTAAAATGTGTGATGGGTGGCATGGAAGTGAACTGTTGGTTCTGTGGTGTAATTGACACTGCCATGCAGGCAAATCTATGAGGCCTACGCCAACAGCTGGGGGGGAGGGGTGGGGAGGGACGGGGCAGGATGGAGCTGGGCCCTTTCTCAGGTCCCAGCACTTGTGTACATATCGCCACTTATGAGCATGGCCGGGCCCTTTTGAAAATGCATGCGGTGCACACAGGGCCCGGCTATGTGCTTAAGTGGCGATTTTTACGTGCATGGCCAATTTAAAATTTGGCCAATAGTGTGTCCAGTGATAGAAACAGAACTTATACAGACTTTATGAATATGGTTCTGATGGCCAGAGAAAGAACTTACCTCCAGCCCCTTTCCACTGAGCTTGCAGCTGGTCCAATTCCCTCCTCTTGCAAAGACACAGCCATTGGGCCTTCTTCTTTAGGTCCTCAATCTATTGGGAGAATTAGGATGACAAAATTGAGTGAGTACTGTAGCTGTTACTGTGACTTCTGTAATGGTACATCACAATGTATCTACTGATGTCTGAAGTGAGTAACATGGCTCTTTGCCCTCCATTAATGTAAAGACAAATGGTATGAAGCCACCTGTACCAAAGTATACCTGAAGAGAAAGCCTCCATGAAGGTCCATGATACCCCAGGTCACTAGTAAGATTGCTGTGCATTGCAGTCATTGGAAATAGCCATTTCCATAGATGAGACAGCTTTTTGGAATACCAAGAACCATAAGACAGTCTCTAATCTTCACCTTCTAAAAGGAAACCCTAGGTTTGCAGTCCTATAGGTAGCATCATAGAATGGTTTTTATGTCCCAGAGAAAGCAGCATCTCTCCCTGTCCAGTCAGATAGAAGAGAGTGGTTAATGGATAATCATGCTGTCATTATACTGGTCCATTTCACCATCTGCAGAACCAATTTGAAGAACAAATTTGGAGAGGAGGACCATTATCCAGTAGGAAAATTCAATCCATCATTTTATGTACCCCATTACAGGAGTTACTTATCCTCCCTGAATCCCCCATACTCTCCTTCCTCACCCTCTACCCTCTACCCACTACCCTCCATCCCCTATCCCTCTACTCATTCTGCCTAAGATTCTTTCATCATTTCCCTTCTCTGAGATCCCCTTTCCCTCTTCTGAGATCTCCTTTGTTCCCATTCTCAGATCCATTCTCCTTTTTTCCTTTCCTGCCCCAATCATTAAGATTCCTTTGCCTGTAATAAAGAACCAAATAAATTAGCTAGACACAGAAATGTCAGAAAACAACTTTATTTTTAAAAAGCAAAAAAAAACAAACATTATTTAAATTGGAAAATATATGCAAATTTATGCAAATTTACCATATAATTGCTGCAGAATTTTTTAAAAATGCCACAGAATTTGGTAACTCTTCTGCAGAATCTTGAAAAATTTGCTGCAAGAAACTGGGAACTCTGAGTATAAGTGAACTAGATATAGTAGATTATGTAAGGAAAGTAGAATCTTAGAAATCATCCAGTTATCACAAAGAAGTAAACTAAATGGTTGGATAAAGACATTTCAGAACTGGAAATTTTAACAGTAATAACATTTTTAAAAGTAGATAAAGTGCCAGGTTTTGATGGCTACATGACTCACTTCTATAAGCAGTTTGGTGCATCATTGGGGGCAGCCTTTGAATTATGCATTTAATTAACTCTTTGTTTCTGAATGGTGAACTGCCTCCATCCATGAAGGTAGCTGGTATACTTAGCTGGTATACTTATCCTATTGAAAGAACAGATGAATAAAAATGTATGTGGATTCTGTAGACCGATATCATTCTTAAATATAGATGTAAACAATTTCAGCCCAAATTCTAGCTTGGATTGTCCCAGTGTTGATAAATGAAAACCAATCAGGGTTCCTTCAAGGTAGACAAGTCTCAGATCATGTGCAGAGAATTCTAAATATAATGTGGATGGGCTGCTCAGAAAGAAAAAGGTCCCTTCATTTGTATTGTCAGTTGACCCTGAAAAGCATTTGACAGAATTTATTGGCCTCTTATGTTCAAAGTTTTGCAAAAGATAGGATTAGGAGGGAACTTTAGCACTTGGATACTAAACTTATATATGCCCCCAGAAGCATGCATTAAATTGAATGGTGGTTACTTGGATAATTTTGCATTAGCTTGATGGAAGAGACAGGAGTGCCTTCTGTCATCCTTGTTGTTCATCTTGGTGATGGAACCTGTTGCAGAAAAAAAAAACAGCATGTCCAGATATCTCAGGGATTAAAATTGGTCAGGAAGAACATAAAATTATGCTTTTTGCACATGATGTGATATTTATTCTAGCAAAACCTACAAGTTAATTACCTAACATAATCAAAAAAATGGAATCATATGGGCAAAGTGTCAGATTTCAAAGTAAATATGGCACAATCAGAGGTATTAAATATTAATATCCCAAAAGAAATAGTAGAAAATATACAAAGACATTTTCCTTTAAATGGGATAAAGAGTATTTAAAATATTTGGGTGTTAAGATTATGGTGGATAAAAGAAATGTGAAGGGACAGCAGAATTACATTCCTTTGATTAATGCTATAAATAAGGATTTCCAGGTCTGAGTGGCCTTTGACTTGGATGGATAGAGTTGCTACCATCAAAAGGAATGTTTTGCCACATTCGAATTATTATTCCCAGACATTTCCTATTGAGGACTCAAAGGAGATATTAAATGCTATTCAGAAAATATTGCTTAATTTTATTTGGAAACATAGGCCCCCAAGAATAGCAAAGAAAGTGCTCTATAGATCTAGGCCTTTGGGAGGATTGAGGGCACCCTCAGTGGAGACTTATTATAAAGCTGCACAATTGAAAGCCAACCTAGAGCTGGATTCATCATTCTTCGCAGAATGATGAATCCAGCAAAAAAGGGGGCAGGGAGTGAAGGGGGGCGGGACTGCGAAAGGCCTCAGCCGTATGCACCACGGCGGTGCGATTTCACCAGCCGCAGTGCAGTTGGCTGCAGCCTTTCGTGCAAATAGCGCCACCGTGAAAGGTGGTGCTATTTGCTGCGCTACTGCCGGCGATAATGTTCCTCACATTATTGCCGGCAGCGGTGCCGTGGCCGACTCCTCCCCCTCCCTGCCCCAACTCTTCCCCTCCCCCTAATTTGCATTATATTGCATGCGAAAAGGCCCTTTTTGTGTGCAATATGGCCTGCCTTATCGCATGCGATAAGGCCCTAACACACACGATAAAGCTTTAGTAAATAACCCCCTTACATTGAATGGGAGAGGGTAAGTCTAAATATTGGGTGAGACTACAATAGCACAATTTAGGGGTGATTCCCTTTAGATATCACTCATGGATTATGAGTGCATATACGACTATACCTAATTTAGAGCATCCTTATACTAGAGTTACACTGAACATTTAGAAGGGGGTCAAGCTAAAGATGGTTTCTTGGAGGAAATATTTCCTATTGGCTCCCATTTGACACAATGGGGACTTTCATTCAAGAAGTGAATTTGAAATTTTTAAAGATGGGAACACCTTCGAATATATAGTATGGGACAACTGTGTGATACAAATGGAATATTGAGTTTCACAGAACTCAAAAATTAGTATCACCTGGTTAGTGCTGATTTGTTTATGTATTTTCAAGTGAGACAAGTAGTAGAGAAATACGGCAATTGAGATAATGGTGAGTAAGGCTTGTTGGTTTAAAGGGGTGTTCTCTAAATTATATCTAGTTTTAGGTCAACTTAAACATGAAGAGGCATGGGAGAATGACCTGAATTGGGTGCTAGATGAGGAGGATTGGGAAGAGATACTCCTAAGAACAACAAAGTTATCCACCTCTGCTAATTTAGCTGAAACTACATATAAAGTGTATTATAGATGGTGTCTTATATCCTCTTTAACCTAAATAACGTAAGTGTCAGATTTGTGTTGGCATGGGTGTGGAGAGGTGAGGGACATATTTTGTGGGGATACAGGATTATTGCTCCTTTTTGGAAGAAAGTTCACGATATTATTTTTTACATTACTAGGTTTAGAATTGAGTTAAATCCTAAAATTTAGATACTTAATGGTCCAGTGGATGAAACTTCTGCAAAAGTGGGCAAATTAAATTTGATATACTCTTTGCTCTTAGATGCAAATTGGCAGCTCATTGGAAGAGAACTGGTGTGCCTAGCATTCTGTCTTGTATAAATGGTTATGGGGTTTTTATCATATGAAAAAATAATGGCTATTCGCAGGAATAATATCTCAGTGTTTTCAGGGGTTTGGAAACTTTGGGAAATGGAACGAGAAATGTAATATTGGGGATAAGAGAGGGAAGATGTTACTCAAAAAGTTACTCAAGATGTTACTCAAAAGATGTTACTCAAAAATGTTACTCAAAAAGTTATACAATCTGTTACTCAAAAAAGTTCTTTGTTATATGTAATTGCCCACAAGCAAGCTTATTCAACTGTTCTCTGTAAACCGATTTGATTTACATATTATGTAAGAAGATCGGTATATAAAAACCATAAATAAATAAATAAATAAGATGGGTTTGGGAAGAAGACTGTGAAATAGAGCTTGGATTCAAGTGATTGAATTCCAGTTTAATTAGCTATGGTTTCATTGTTATAAGCTGGATACCATATGGGGTATATGATTGTATTGTTAAGTATTCTCATTATTTTGTACTGGCATTGGGATCGCCATTGTCCATACACTCACAACTTCTCAATAGTCCACCCAGTACTCTCCTGACCACCAATTATTTGTCCCCTTAATGTATTTATGCTTATTTTAGCATTTTTAAGCTTACATTATTTGGTTTAAATGGGCTTCATCGAAAAACATGGGCTTCACTTGATTTTGACACTGGGGGCTTTCCATACTGCCCTGAACACCTTCAGCAACTCCCTTCCACCAAACCATGGAAACAGAGGGACTCTTTCACTGCTGTCATGGATGAGGAAATGTGACAGCAGCAGGAACAGACATTTCCTGTTCACTAGTTCCATCCCCCCCACCCCCATCACCGTGCAATGCTGTAAGAAAGAGCCCAAAGTCTCTTGCAGCTACCAGAGGCCTCCCTCTTTCCTGGAGGGTCACAGGAGAGAGTAAGATGCTCCCACAGTTGCTTCCTGTCCTTCAGCCCGAAGTTGCATGTAATTTGCGATTATGTGCACTATTTTGGCTTTTAGTGCATGAAACACCATTTGTGAAATAATGCATGTTTGCAAATAGTAACATTTTACAAGTAGTCTGCTACACAGAACATTGTATTCAAATTTAAAATTAATGAGCTACTGTGATTCAATATCCTGCAAAGCAGCTCATTAATTATTAATTTTGTTTAATTTATTTTTTGTTGAAAGTTTTTTTGTTAAAATTAGTTAAAAACAACAAAAATACTGAAAATAATGGCAAGTGGGACCAGTATAATGGTAGGGGGGCTCTTAAACAAGTCCCAACCACATAAAAAATATAACAGAAAAGAAGGATCATTCTTAGCATTATTGGAATTATGGGGGATAAAGGACAAAATCAGCTGAGCAAATATTAAGCACTTCAAAAAGACTTAAGGTATATTATTAGAAGCAAACAAAATTTTAATTATTGACGAACAAATATTTATTCAAACTAACTCTATTTTGGATAAAAATAGCTAATCCAGTCCAGGTTTTCTCCACTTGTAAGCATAGCTAAGTATGGTTTGAGGCAGCTTCATGGAAGAGACTTGGAAAACAACAGGGTGAAGCAGCCAGCTCAAGAACACCAAAGTAATACTAGGATTGGCTCCCCTGGAGTTTCTAGGTTATTTTAAACACTTTTAAGAACACCAAAAATTCTTACAGAAGGTCATCGCCTGTGGCAGGGGGTCTCAATCATTACAGAGTACACAATATGGAAATTCAGAAGGTATTATTGACACTGCTTTAGAGTGATATCATCAGAGTAAGAATGCCACTGAAAAAGAAAAGTTTGCTTCAGTTTGGAACCTGTAGAGAGAGAGTCGCTTACAGCTCAATTGTTTGGCGTGCTGCAGCTGGGCTCTGCATCAGAGACAGAAATACAGTGAAAACACTTTTAAAATTGAAGGAACAATTATTGGCACATGTATATAAATGATTCAAAATTTTTAAAGCAGAAAGAAAGTAAGAAGCAGAATAGTTAATTGTAATACTTATAGCTGGACCACGGGAAATATTTTCCAGCTTTTGAAGACGTGTCTGAGATTGTTTGGAAGCCTGAAATCAGTAAAATGACCAAGAATAAGCTGAGTGTTATTCAATACTTCGATATACATATGCTCACTGAAAACCTTATAAAACAAGGTGTTACCAGATAATAAAAGGAAATATTCCTTAGAGGATGACTAGATTTAAACCTTAGATGCATGGGTATTTCCTGGAGAAAGTGCCAGAAATTATTTATTAAAAACTGTGCAAAAATCAATACCAGCCTGAGATTTTGTTTATAGCAAGTGGCTGAAGAAAGCTAGGTTTAAAAGGCCTAACTTTGAGCAATAAGTATTGTAAGAAGTAATGGATATTCTGGCATCAGAGGACACAGAGCATAACATTAGAAGGGAAGAAAAGAACTTTTCACCTGAAACACTAAAGACAGAGAGACTCTGTGGGGTACATTTTAAAAAACAGCGCGCGCGCGTACTTTTGTTCGCACACCAGGCGCAAACAAAAGTGTGCCCTGCGCGCACTGCCCGTTCCCTCCGAGGCCGCTCCGAAATCGGAGCGGCCTCGGAGGGAACTTTCTTTCCGCCTCCCCCCACATTCCCCTCCCTTCCCCTATCTAACCCACCCCCCAGCCCTACCTAAATCCCCCTACTAACCTTTATCCGTGAAGTTACGCCTGCCTCCGGGCAGTCGTAACTTACATGCGCCGGCTGTCTGCTGCCGCGGCAGGCCCCAACACAGGCCACTGTGTCGGGCCCTCGGCCACGCCCCCGACCGCCCCTTTTTGCAAGCCCCGGGACTTACGCGCGTCCCGGGGCTTGCGCGCGCCGCTGAGCCTATGCAAAATAGGCTCGGCGTGCGCAGGGGCGTTTTAAAAGGGTTACGAGCATACCTTATGCGCGTAACCCTTTTAAAATCCGGCCCTGTATTTGGATTAACAGAGCCTGTTTCAGCATATTCTTGCTTTAAAAAATTAAGATTCATGGAGAATACACTACTACATACTGAGAAAAAGACGTGAGTGAGTGTACCTAATAGTACAAATTGTTCCATCACTTATCAAATTAAGGATTTTTAATTATCTGTAACTCCATCTTTGGGGCTAGAACCATACCTGACTAGCTCTTTCACAGTCTCTCTTTTCTCCAGGGACGGGATTCTTTTTTGATAGTGGGAAAGATTAATCTTTCAGTGCCCTGAGTGACAGGGATGACTTTTGGCAACTCTCTTTTCCCTGGAAGATGGGTATTTTTCCTTCAGTGTGTGTGCTTGTGGTAATGAGCAGTAATTCCCGCAGGCCTGGGCGTAGAAATTCAGTCTGATTCCAGCCTTTCTTAAAACATGAAATGTATGCACAGCTTCGATCATATGCACAGGGGTTGCCTTCCTCCAAGAGAGCTGGGCCTGGTTCTGATTATTCCCCACCTGGATCCCAGCTCTTATTCCCCAGTCTCTGGTTATGCCTTCTGAGTCCCACCTGCCCTGCAGGATCCCGCCCATAGAACATCCTCTCCTTAGTGGATTTAAGGTAGACAGGCGACTTTCATTTCATCTGGTGAAAGTCAGGAACACCCGAAAGAGAATTCACAATATAGAATCAAATTCTTATTAGAACCCCTGGTGTAGCCATGGGTGGGCCATGGCCCACCCACTTTGAGCTCAGGCCCACCCACTTAGTGTTGCCTCAGCCCAGTAGACTGAGAAGCAGCAGCCAAAGAGGGAAGGCAGCCCGGAGGCCACCAGTGGACACTGGCCTACCGGTGACCAAAGAGAAGATGGACCGGTGGCTCCCATCCCGCTGGCAGGCTGAAACAGAATGAGGCCTGGGAGGCTGCTGGTGGACCCCATCCCACTGATGACCAAGAAGAAAAAAACCAGACCTTAGAGAGCCCATTCGCCTGCTACTCCTCATGTTCTGGTCCTACTGAATTCAAAATGCTTGCAGCTATCACATGCTCTATGCTGATCTCAAGATGCACGAGATCAGCATAGAGGAAGTGCTAGCCGCAAGAGTTTTAAATAGCGCAGGGGCTGGAACATGTAGCAGAATGGGCTCCCCCTTCTGCTCTTCATGGGGAGACTGCCTAGGTTTTGTGTTTTTGAGTGAAAGGGAGCCTGTCTAGATGTGTGTTTACGTAAATGGCAGCCTTCCTAGAGTGTGTGTCTGTGAATGGGAGCCTACCTGTGGGGGTATTGGTATGAATGGGAGCCTGCTGGGGGGTTATTGCAGTGAATGGGAGCCTACCTGTGGGGGTAATGGTATGAATGGGAGCCTGCTGGGGGGTTATTGCAGTGAATGGGAGCCTGCCTGGGGCAGGGGTATTGGTGTGGATGAGAACCTGCCTGGGATGATGTGTATTAGTGTGAATTGGAACCTGCAAGTATATTTCTAATTTGTAGTCCCTTATTCTGTATTAGGTAAGGGGCCGTCTATGTTGCACAAGTCTGACAGAAGTGCAGTATTTTGGCTAGCATGTAGTTTCTCTGTAGGTCTTTGTAGCAGGCTTAATTCTGTATGCCCTCTACATAGCGTATTAGTGTTCTAGGGCTTGGTGTAATGCTTGCCTTTGCTGCCTTTTTGTACATAAGGTTGCTCCTTTTTGAATCCTGAGAATTACTGCTGTTATGATACGGCATGGAAAGGTTCTAGGTGCTGTTTTTAGGGGTGTGCATTCATTCCCTACGAATTGGAAATCCGCAACGTATAGGGACATATTCGTTGTATTCGTGGGGAAGCGAAACATATTGCGATTCCCCAGGAATACAACGAATCTTGGCCGAATTATTTGGCCATGTAAAGGAGCCAATTTAAACAAATCCCCCACCCTCCTGACCCCTCCAAGACTTACCAAAACTCTCTGGTGGTCCAGCGGGGAGTCCGGAAGCCATCTCCTGCACTCACACCCTCGGCTGCCGGTTTCAAAATGGCGCCGATAGCCTTTCACGTACTATGTCACAGGGGCTACCGGTGCCATTGGTCAGCCCCTGTCACATGGTAGGAGCAATGGATGGCCAGCGCCATCTTATGCTCCTTCCATTTGACAGGGGCTGACCAATGGCACCGGTAGCCCCTGTGACATAGTAGGTCACAGGCTATCAGCGCCATTTTGAAACCGGCAGCCGAGGGAGTGAGTGCAGGAGATGGCTCCCGGACCCCCCACTGGACCACCAGGGAGTTTTGTTAAGTCTTGGGGGTGGTCAGGAGGGTGTGGGGGAGTTGTAGTTAATTTAATTTTAGCCGGGACGAGTAAGAATTAACATATAAACGTATCGGGGGCCCCCTTGCCGAATGCAACGTATCTGCCCCCCGATGAATACAAATCCCAAATGTAACGTATGGTGTTCCTCTGCACATCCCTACTGTTTTTTTCTTTGTAGGGATTTATCTTACTTCACAAAGGGGTAGATTTTATAAATGTACACCCACGCGTACTTTTGTTTGCGCACTAGGCGCAAACAAAAGTACGCCGGATTTTATAAGATACCCGTGTAGCCGCGTGTATCTTATAAAATTCGGGGTCAGCACACACAAGGGGGTGCACATTTGTGCACCTTGAGCGCACCAAGCCCTGCGCATGCTGCCCTTTCCCTCCGAGGCCGCTCCGAAATCGGACGGCCTCGGAGGAAACTTTCCTTCGGCCTCCCCCCACCTTCCCCTCCCTTCCCCTACCTAACCCAGTCCCCAGCCATATCTACACCCCCCCTACCTTTATCGTAAAAGTTACGCCTGCTCCATAGCTAGCATATAAAAGGGGTCACAGAACACCGACAAATTACTCTTCCGGAGATGGAGTCAGAGTGATACCATCATGAGGCATTCAGCCCAGTTTATCCGAGAAATTATTCAGACGGAGTGACTCAGATCCCTAAAAGTTGGTCGTTTAGAAGCAATTCACATCCCTGAGGAAAGACAACACGTCTGAAACACGGATCGTTCGTGTCTGGACCATCGCAAGAAATTGGACAGCACACACCAACATCTAACGGGGAAGTCTGATTTTTACTCCTTGTATTTCTTAATAGAGACTTTATAGTCCTTTAAAATGATGTGCTATTTTGCACACAAAACTCATTGATGTTCACATCACGGAAGAATTTTAGGTTCACCGAGGTGCAAGAATCTTCACATAAATAACAAAAAATACAACAGGAGGAGGAGGACAGTTAATGATTATAAATAACCACAAAGTAGTGGTGTGGAGACACCTACTTGTTATATGAAACTTTCCTCCAATTCCATTATTATGATTTTATTAGAGAGCAACACAAATTTATTTACATAAAGTGCTCCACAGCAACAGGTGTCAACAAATATTCTAAAAAAAGCTTAAAATTGCATAAACAGTACAAAAGTATTTTACATCAGCGATCGAGTTTTATCTCATGATTGTTTACATTTAGAGTTTTAATCGCTGAAGCAGTGGTGTATAGTATTGATATAAACTGGCACTTAGCCAGACAAACCCTTGGCTTTTGAAATTCCTGCCTGTGAGTTATCCGGCTAACAACTTAGCTGGATAATTCGGAGGGAGTCAGTTACATTCTGAGGTGGAGCAAATTAGCCTGGGTGCTATCTGGCTAAGTTATTTGGCTAACTTTAGAAGTTCCTCAACAGAAGCCCTAAAGTTATTTGGATATGTGTACTCAGATAATTTTAACTTCAACCAGCTATACTCAGAAAACAGCAGGTTAAGTACAAAAAAACCCCTTCTAAGTCAGCAGGCCTGGTCCTCCGTGTCCCTCCCCTAAAATCCGTAAAAATTATGTTGGGTGTAGTGATGACCCCCTCCCAAGCCCCAATAAAAAGTAAAATAAGTTGCAGGCCATAGAGGCTCTAGGAGCCTTCCTACTTTCCCCTTCTCCCCAATTTTTAAAACACTTAGGTTCTGGGTCCCCTCTTAATCCCCACCTTTCCCCATCCATCTACAACCCCTACCCCAACCCTGCCACCCCATCTGGAAACCCCTGCCCCCAATAAAAAACCCCTAAAGTCACTGGGAGTGTGATACATTCCTATCACTCAGGTGGTGTCCAGCATTGCTTTGACACTAAGGGCAGATTTTCAAAGGGGTACGTGCGTAAGAGTAGAGAGTCCATCAAGCTAGGTTGAGAGAACCTTGCCCAAATCTCATCTTGGAGTGAGTTTCCTCACTCTGAAGGCCAGCAAATCTTCCCAAGAGACCACTGTTCTGTTCGTAGGAGTCACGTAGAATGTCAAAGTGGCCCCTAACCCCTACACTCTTACCTAAACCCCACCTCGAGTTACTAGGTGGACCTACCATAGGGATACAAATACCTACCTATGGGCCATGATATTATGGCCAGTCTCTCTCTCTCTCTCTCTCTCTCTCTCTCTCTCTCTCTCTCTCTCTCTCTCTCTCTCTCTCTCTCTCTCTCTCTCTCTCTCTCCTCCTCCTGTCAATTCACTGAAATAGGCCTTACAGGAGACATCGCAAATGGCAATGAAACCTTACCGCACAGTCACAGCAGCCTATAGTTAAAATCAGCATTATGGCTGTGCGATAGCTCTTTGCAGACAGGCTAACCCAGCCCGCTTATCGATCGCATGCATTAATGGGGCTTATCGCATTTTGATAAATGACCCCCTAAGTTTGTACCTGAGGCAATGAAATAATGGGCCGAGCCCCCTCTCAATTCCACCTCCCTTCTGGTTGATGTAAGTAAAAATCACGGGCTGAGCCAAGCTCTTGATACCCTTCCCTCTTACCTAATGTTACTAAAAATTGTCCCTCCCCCCAATACTCTCCCTCATTCAGTTCCCACTTCCCTGAAAGACTCCTCTTCCAAATGCTTCCCAACTCAAGCCATTAGGAGGATTCAGCCTTACCTCTGATCGACTCAACATCCAGTATAGCAGAACACAACCATGTAAGGGGTGTGCATTATAAGGAGTTGAAATCTCCATATTCTAAGTAGAAAAAGGGAGAAAGAAGCAGAGGACTCAGGAGTGTTTAAGTGATGGGACATGGGAAAGTGTTGGGCTTATGGATGAGAGGGCATCTCCCTATAAGTGTTACGCGCGCCTTCCGCAGCAGACCTGCGGCTCGGCCCTCTCACCTCTTTCAAAGTGGTCCAGCACCTGGTCCCTCGTCTCTGGTGGCTGTTGGCCACTGGCTCCATCCTTGGGCCGCCCTTGGGGCCTCCGGCTCTGCTACAGTTCCTGATGCTCCGCATCAGGCCTCTCCGCGTGGCCCGCAGAGAGACGCCGTCCTGACCAACTCTGTGCCCCTCCCTAGGCGCGTGCGCACAACTGATCCTTTAATAGGGCCTGCGGCGGGAACCTGGCCGCGGCCCCGGATGATGACGTCGGCTAAGCTCTGGTATATAAGGCCAGGCTCCACTCTCTCAAATTTCCTTTGCAACAGGTCCCCTCACTGGTCGAGTGCTCATTGCTTCTTCTGTTCCTGGTTCCTGATCCTGATTGCCTTTGTTCCTGTTTCCTTGTTCCTGAGTTCCTGTTCCTTCATCTCTCCTTCGGATTGCTAACCTGGTTTAATTTCTGCATTGCCTGACTATTCCGTTGCCTCTCTCCAGCCCCGGACCTCTGCATTGCCTGACTACTCCGTTACCTCTCTCCAGCCCTGGACCTCTTCATCGCCTGACTACTCCGTTGCCGCTCTCCATCCCCGGACCTCTGCATTGCCTGACTACTCCATTGCCTCTCTTCAGCCCTGGACCTCTGCATCGCCTGACCACGCCATTGCTTCTCTCCAGCCCTGGACTTCTGCTTTGTCTGACCATCCTTTGACTCTCTCCTTGTCCAGACCTCAGCCTTGCTTGCCACTGCTTCCAGCCTGCCACCAGTCCTGAACCCAGCTTGCTTAAAGACGCCTCTTCAGCCTTTGTCCTGGACGTGGTTCATTCAGGCTTCGGCCTGCTCTTGCTCGAGCGCCCTCTGTCAGACTGTGCTTCTATTGGCGCCCAGTTCTCTGGGACTCCGCCTCGTCCAGTACAGACTGCCACCTACACTGGTTGCTGCCTCTGGGCTGACCTCGATCCACCCATCGATGACCACTGATGGAGGCCACCTAAGTCCAGCCAGCCCCAGCACCCAAAGGCTCAACCCACGAGGAATGATGGCTGGTATTGGTGCAGTGCCAGCCAGCCTCTGTCCGTCAGCCCTCTCTGCCTGCCGATGGTGGGGACCTGTAGGATCCCTCCTACGGGTAGCGTCAACCCCACCTCGACCCAAGGGTCCACCTCCGGCACAACAATAAGCACATGTTGTGGCCTGCCAGAGTCCCTAGTTCTCAGAACTGGCTGCCCACAAGCATGGGAATTAGAGGGCAATTATGTGTCTTGAATAAAAAAAGCAGGCAAAAGGAGATTTCCAAGTATTGCCTGGGGTATCTTTGCCATAAATGTTATGATGGGTCTATTATGCTATGGTCTACTCACTTGCAATCCTCTGTCTTGTCCTTTGGCAATCCTACCTACCTCCTGGAAGAGGAAAACATCTTCTTTCTTGCTATGCTATTGGTAAAACCTTACTTCTGACTGGATGTTGTCAGTCAGAGGTAAGACTAACACCCTATATGTATCAAGTACAATTGATGTACCAGTAGATTATAACCCCATGATTAATACCATTTTACACTGCTTTGGGTGAAAGATTTATTTCAAAAAAGTGGTTACAAAATAATAATAAATCCTAATAAATGCCTTGAATACACTGCTGCTTATTTCAAGTAAGTTCTCACTACATGTTGTCCTGGATGGAAGACTAACCAGGGCATTTAACAAGAGTTCTGCACCAGATAAGCTTAAGAACACCTAATTAATCTAAGTTTATTCTAATTTTTTTCCTTGCTTTTCTCACTGTAAGTTGGGACTGTTCTTGTGGGTGGTAAGTTTGTTTTTTTTCAGTAGAGGTTTTACTTTTCTGTTGTGCTATAAGCTACATACGAGTAGCTGGTTGAATTAAGCTAAACAAACAAACAAACAAACAAAAAGCTCCTATTTAGATACTGGTTTTCCTGCTGTCCTTTCTCTGGGTTACTGCTTTATTTTAGTATTTGCCGGCTAGGGGAAATATATTTCCTATTTAATATTTTAAAATCCAAATCTGTGATTCACTGGGGTACCCAGAAAACTGGTTTCAACTAGATAATTGGGGGAGGGTTGAGCTAGAGCTACCTGGTTAGGGACAGAATTCCTAAGCACATGATGTCCTGAATGGAAGACTGACCAGAGGCATTTAACATGAGTTCTTCATCAGATAAGCTTAAGAGTACATAATCTAACTGTTTAGTAATCTCAACTGTTTAATCCTTTTATTCTTTATAGCTAACACAAATACTTTTAGTCCTCACTTCAAATATCTAATAAAAATCCTTGCTAGAGCCTATATTTAACCTTTCCTTATTTAGTTGATTTAAGGAATTAGTGATAAATTAATAAAATGTCTTTCATTCAATGCAACAATTGTGGCGCTTATGTTCCAAGACCTATCATTTGGAGAATCAAAGGCTATCCCTTTCGCCTTCAGCTATCTGCAATTAAACTAGAGTTCATTCATCTAAGGGAGAAATTGTATAGGTTTCAATTAAACTCCTCTTCCTTGAATCATTCAGTATCTCACTCCCATCTCCCACAGATATAGAAGAAACACAAGAAAAAATGGTTTATAGTGGGCTACAGTAGAACAAGACATGTGACAGACACCCACCTTGCCCAACTTTACAGCATCCTGTGCATCAGCCCCTACTCCCACAGAGATGTCAGACATCTAGGATTCAAAAACCCAGGAACAATTGGATAACAACAGGCTCTGGCAGAATAAGATCTATGATGAAAAGACACCCACTCTCCCCACTGTTACCCCTACATAATGCTCTTTCTACATTGGAGAATGAAGATAATTTAGCAATGATATGTAAGTAATTTCTAAAAGTGAAATCACCCAATGTACCCAGAAGCCCTGCAACAGAATCAAATATCATAAAAGAAAGCTGCTTCTGCTGGGAGACTTGATCAATAGAGGAACCAATGAGAGCACTTTTTGATGGTGAAACAAGAGTTAAATGCATTCCAGCTAGTAGAAATGCAAATCAGTCTAAATCATTGAAGAAGAAAGTAGGAATTTTGATATCAGTGTTATCATCCATGTGAGGACAAATGACCTCATGAAGTACAAAAAGATTTCCAAAATCTAGGCAAAATGATAAGACACACTGCAAAGACTATTGCTTTTTAGGAAGTATTACCTGTTCATGGAAAGGGAAATGTGAAGGTATGCCATATAAATAATTTCAGTTCCTGGCTCAAAACCTGGGGTACAGAAAATGGATACGTTGGAGGTTGGGGTCATGTATGGAGCAGTAAGGATGGTAAGGATGGCCTACATTTGTCTGTAGCAGGAAGGAGGATACTAAGTGAGAAATTCAGAGCATAAATTATCAGACATTTAAACTAAGGAATGGGGGTAGCAAGAGATGGCCAATGAAATGGACATGTCACCCCCAAGCAGTACAGGACATGGGAAGAGAAAATAACAAAATCAATCAGCAGAAAAAACAGAAAAGGTATGTATGAAGTACAACAAATCAAGGGAAAAATTGGAAAGCTATGACTACAAATGCTCGTAGTTTTGGCAATAAAATCCCAGACCTGCAGGCCCTAATAGTGGAGGCAGACTTGGACATTGTTGCTGTCACGGAGACATGGTCCACAGATTGTCATGATTGGGAAACGGCCATACCAAGCTATAACTTGTTAAGGAAGGACAGAGAGGACAGAAAAGGAGGAGGAGTAGCTCTTTATGTCAAGAACAATATCCAAGCAACTGAACTGCAAAGAAAGTGAATAGAGGAGAAGCATTATGGGCAGTCCTAAAAAAAGATGATGGTACATCCTTATTTACTGGTGTGGTTTACAGGCCTCTAACTCAAAAAGAAGAACTGGACAGAGATCTGGTCCAAGACATCCAAAAGGTGGGAAAGAAAGGAGAAGTACTGATTGTTGAAGAATTTGATATGCTAGATGTAGACTGGAGAATCCCTTCTGCAGAATCTACCAGAAGTAGAGAGATAGTGGATGCACTGCAAGGGGTTCTCTTCAAACAAATGGTAATAGAACTCACAAGGGAGGGTATTATACTCGACCTAGTGCTCACTAATGGGGAGATTGTCTCTAATGTCTGGGTGGGTGCCCACTTAAGCACCAGTGATCATCAAACAGTATGGTTTGATATTGCAATTAAATAATGAGAATTTGTCGAAATGGGGACATCCCTGGAGGTAGAATTAGAAGACTGGGAAAAAATGGGAGAGTTGGAACAACAGTGGGCCAAACTAAAAGGAGCAATTACAAAAGCAACAAATCTATATATTGGAAAAGTAAAAAAAGTAAGAGAAATAAGAAACTGATCTGGTTCTTAAAGGAGGTGGCTGACATAATGAAAGCAAAAAATGCAGCATTCATGAATTATAAAGGATCCCAAAAAGAAGAACACAGGGAAGAATATCTGGTAAATCTTAGGGAGATGAAAAACATAATCAAGAAAGCAAAAAGTCTGGCAAAAGAAAGGATTGCCAAAGAGATAAAGTAAGGTGACAAAACATTCTTCAGATACATCAGAGAAAGGAGAAAGATCCAAAGAGATATAGCAAAATTGAAAGGGGATCAGGATCAATGTGTGGAGAGAGATGAAGAAATGATGGAAATATTAAACAAATACTTCAGTTCGGTGTTCACTAAAGAAGAGCCTGGAGAAGGACCATCATAGTTAACAAGACTGTGGAAGGGGGTGGTATAGATAAAACTCAGTTTATAGAAGAGAATATATGGGAAGAGCTAGGAAAGCTGAAAGTGGACAAAGCCATGGGGCCTGATGAGGTTCATCCCAGGATACTGAGGGAGCTCAGAGATGTGCTGATGGGTCTGCTATGTGACCTGTCAATAGATCCTTGGAAATGGGAGTGGTGCCGAGTGATTGGAGAAGAACGATTGTGGTCCCACTTTAAAAGAGTGGGAGCAGAGAGGAGGCTGGAAACTACAGGCTGGTTAGCCTCACCCCGGTGGTGGGAAAATTAATGGAGACTCTGTTGAAGGAAAGGATAGTGAACTATCTATAATCCAGTGGGTTGCTCAATCCAAGACAGCAAGGATTCACCAGAGAAAGGTCATGTCAGATGAATCTGATTGATTTTTTTGATTGGGTGAGTAGAGAATTGGATCAGGGAAGAGTGCTCGATGTGATTTACTTGGATTTTAGTCAAGCTTTTGATATGGTTCCACATACAAGACTCGTCAATAAAATAAGAAGCTTGGGAGTGAGCACCAAGGTGGTGGCATGGATTACAAACTGGTTGATGGCTAGAAGACAGTGTGTGATGGTAAATGGAATCTGCTCTGAAGAGAAAATGGTGTTAAGTGGAGTGCCACAGTGATCAGTGTTGGGACAGGTTCTGTTCAATATCTTTGTGAGCAACATTGTGGAAAAGATAGAAGGTAAAGTTTGACTATTCGTGGTTGATACTAAGATCTGCAACAGAGTGGACATATTGGAAGGAATAGAGAGAATGAGATATGATTTAAGGAAGCTTGAATGGTGGGTAAAGATATGGCAGCTGGGATTCAATGCCAAGAAGTGCAGAGTCATGCATCTGGGGTATGGTAATCCAAAAGAGCTGTATGTGATGGGGGCTGAAAAGCTGTTGTGCATGAATCAAGAGAGAGATCTTGGCGTGATAGTTTCTAGCTCATTGCTTCGCCGATCTGAAGATGGCGAAGCAATGAGACAAGACAATAGCAAAAGCCAGAAGAATGCTGAATTGCATTGAAAGAGGAATAACCAGTAAGAAAAAAGAGGTGATTATCCCCTTGTACAGGTCCTTGGTGAGGCCTCACTTTGAGTACTGTGTTCAGGTCTGGAGACCATATCTCAAAAGAGACAGAGACAAGATGGAGGCAATCCAGAGAAGGGTGACCAAAATGGTGGTGGGTCTCCATCAAATGACTTATGATAAGAGGTTGAAGGTCATAAATATGAATACCCTGGAGGAAAGGAGGTGCAGGGGAGATATGATGCAAACCTTCAGATACGTGAAAGCTTTGAATGATGCACAGTCCATGACAAACCTTTTCCGTTGGAAAGAAATCAGGAGAACTAGGGGTCAGGAAATGAAACTACAGGGAGGACAACTCAGAACCAATGTCAAGAAATATTTCTTCACAGAAAGGGTGGTGGATGTCTGGAATGCCCTTCCAGAGGAGGTGAAGACAAAAACAGTAAAATATTTCAAAGGGGGATGGGATAAACACCGTGGATCCCTTAAGGCTAGAGGATGGGAATGAAAAAAAGAGTCATGAGGGTGTCTTGCTGGTGTGGTGGTTTCTACTCTTAACCTTTTCTGCCATCATTTCTGTGTTCTATAAAGTATACAGAAAAACTTTCAAGCTCTAGCCTCTCCCTAGCACCATAAAAAGAAGTGTATCATTGCTTAACTTCTCGAAATATGGGAACCTCCCTGGATCCAATCAAGTAAAAATAAATTTCATACTTTTCTGAAGCCGGCGAATAACCATCCCAATCCCCCTCTCTCCCTTCCCCCACACCCACCATCCCAAAGGACAAAACTAACATAATCCCCCAATAAAGTGCCTTGCTACAATAGAAGGCCAGGAGCCATACAAATGCACTCAAGCACAGCCCCTGTAGTAAGAATCTCAGGCAACCTAAAACTTAATTTATTCAACATGCACTATTAACTTGTGATCTTCACTAAACACATATGGCCATAACTATGTAGTAAAAAGCTCCCAGATCGCCTTCTGCAACAGACGTCCAAGGGATGGATATTTAGAGACAGAAGATAATACCTTTGCCACAATAGCTACAAATTTCTAAACTGATCAACCGTTATAATTAAGAGCAAAGTCATAAAACAACTCAAACACTGCATCATACAAACATGGCGATGTAGTGGAAGTCCAACGATCAAAGTCCTGGACTTAATTCCACTGTAGTTTCCTTCCTGCTGGGGTTGCATGCCTCATCATTGTCTCATGCAGGACAGAACTCTCACTCCCCCATTGCCAGCAGGTCATCCAGGAACTTTTGAGCCTCTGCCACTGACTCAAAGAGATGAACTTTATTCTGTAGCCAAACTTTCAGCTGTGCAGAGTACATAAAAGCAAAACGGATTCGCCTATTGACTAGAGATGAACATACTGTCGCAAACTCTTTCCTCTTAGCAGATACACCAGGAGAAAAATCTTGAAATAAAAGAATACGTTGGTCACACAATCTGAGCTCTTTTCTCTTGCAGTACAGTTGCATAATTGCTACTTTTTGTGCATAAATAAGTAGTTTAAAAATTACTACACTCGGCCTTGCTCTTCCCGCCATCACGCCACCGAGCCTGCGCGTATGCTCAATAATTATGGGTCCACTGTCTGGCGGAAAACCTAATTCTTTAGCCAGGCCTGTTTACAAAAACTGATTTTAAGAGCCTCTCCTCCACCAATTCTGGGATTCCAACAGCTCTGATTGTTTCGGCGAGAGTGATTCTCTAAGTTTTTCCAATTGATTCAGCAGCAACTTTTCAAATCGCTGTATTTTCACTGCTGCTGCAGTAGATTAATCCTCTAGGATGCCAACTCTACCTGGCTCCCATATCCATAAGGGAGCCAAATTTCGCTATCATGCTCTGTATCCCCACTATTTGAGCAGAGATAGCATCCAATCTGCCATTCAATGCTGACACTACTGCTACAGTAAGTGCCATAATATTTGTGTCTTTTACTGCATTCGGAGAAGCATTCTCTTTTGTAGTGGCCATCTTGGACTCGGAAAGATGTGGCTTCTCTTTTTCCCGTTTTGCAAGTGGACATAATCTTAGGGAGTCTCCATATGAATCTGTCCATAAACTAATTAGCAGTCATCCTGCAAAATTTCAACAAAAAAAGGAGTAAATTCCAATGCGATGGGTGAGATGTTTCAGGGGCAGCACCCAAAGCCTGAACTCCACCGACCAGCCAGGTTCACCGCATCACATGACTCCTAAGATGGTATTTTTTAACAATATCCACACCTGTTGCTCACTCTTAACCTTGGGCTTGAAGAGTAGATTCCTGAGATATTTTGAACAGTAAAATAGGAGGTCTTTAAGAAGAGGGGAGTTAAGTGCCATACCTCTTTTTTAAAGAGGGATTTCTTCAGAGAGATTGGACAAACAATTTGCCTTTGTGGGAGTAAGAGGAAGAACTACCTAGCAGAGAAAAGGTCCCAGCGTTGCTGTCTGAAAAAAAAAGAATCAGCCACAAGCTCATCTGCTTTCATATATTGGAAGAAAAAGAGAAAGAGCAAGCTGCATTAAGAGGAGCAGGTACCAAAGATGTGCCCAGAGTGCCTACCTGCCAGGGTATGCAGACTTACTCTTGCCTGAGTCTGTTATTTCTTTTCTGTTTTGATTGTACACTACATCTCAGTGTACTTAATGTGCCACCAAGTTTTGCCTGCCACCAAGTTTTGCAGTAAAGGATTTTTATTTTGAACAGCTACAGTGCCATTTGTGTTTTCCTATACTGGACTGTATTGCAGAGAAGCTCCCAGAAGAAAAAAAAAACGAAGGGCCATGAAAGACTGACTCTTTCCCCCGGTGCGGGAGGAATCTGAAAGCATGGAAGCAGCAGTGGCCCATGACCCTGCCACATGAACCAATGCAGAGCAGGAGATGCTGGGCAGAGGCTACACTAGGCTTTAGCACACTAGCTTTATGCCCTTCACGCGCAGCACGTAACTCAGCTACATCTTGAGTCTACTAATTTTCTTGAGCAGTCACTAAAACTGTGATTTTAAATGTTTTTGGATTAAGGAACCCTCGAGAGGACGGGGATGGAGATGTGTGTCTCCCATGGAATTCCAGGAGTCCCCCTCAGAATGAAGACCCCCTTAACACACACACACCTCCCCTTACCAGCCTTATCCCCCCTCACTCTCTTCCCCCTATCTCAATCATCCCCCAGTCAGCCTCCACCAGCCTGTCCCTACCCCTCATTGGGCCAGTTCTCCCCATTCCAGTTTGTCATTCCCTTTCTCCTCCTGGTGCTTGCTGCTGGACCCAACCCAGAACCTGTTCCCTTCCAGCACTGCGCAGCTCTCGATGATTTGAGCCTCACTGTACCCAAGCTCGTATGCTGTTCTCATAGACTCATGAAAACAGCGTGTGAGTTTGGTGACAGTGCGGTTCAATCTCACTGATAATCACTTGATCCTGGAAGGGAGCAATTACTCTGAGGGAGGGGCTGGCAACACTGTGGAATCCTTGGAGTTAGCTCAGGGGATGCTTGGGTTCCATGGAAACCAGGTTGAAAAGCACTACAGTAAAGAGTTTGACAATTTATGTTATTGCTGTAGATGAGCCTGCAAATATACAACACCTCTCCTTTCTGTCAACACATCTGGAAGCCTAAACACTCTTAATGAGGTAAATAGATAACTTAGGTCTAGATTCATCAAAATGCTATATATATAAAGCAGAAATGGTGCCCACGATAAAAAAAAATGGGTGTGGTTAAGCTAATTTCCTTTCTTCCACATCACATAGGCAATTACTGCTAAGCATTCTACGTTATTGTGTCTCACAATGCATCAGCACATCGTGCGTTATTTTACGCGGCACGCGTTGGATTTGAGGTTGTGTCTAGGCATTGGTTAGAGGAGAGGAGGTGAATTGGTGGTTTAGTTAGATGGTGGGCGTAGGAAGTTAGGAATATCTGAGTGCATTGTTCTGTTCTTTTCTGTTCTCATCTGTTTCCCTTTGCCTTTGTCTCCTGTCATTATCTATGTGAGAAAGTTTTTGTCAGTTTGCCACACGTGTCTGTCTGTCTTTTTGTGTGGAGGAGTTAGGAGGAGTGGTGGGCCTGGTGGTGGTGTAGAGGAGTGAGGAGGAGGATGGAGCGTGAGAGTCAGGGAAAGAGAGGAGAGGAGAGGCATAACGAGAGAAGAGAAGGAGGGGTGAAAGGAGAATGGAGGATGAGGGCAGGAGTGCTATGGGATGGAAGAGGAGTAGGAGTATGGACAGGATTAGGAGTAGAGATAGGAAAGAGAGAAGGGATAGTAGGTCACAGGAGAGAGAAGGGGATAGACAGGCAAGTCCAGTGGGAGGAAGACAACAGGCTAGGGATAGACAGATAGGGCAGAGGGGAGGGAAGTTGATAGGGCAGGTGCAGGAGGAGGAGGGTAGAAAGAGATGTGAGAGGGGAGTGGGAGCGAGAGCGAGAGTGAGTAAAGGGAGGACACCTCTCCAGGAGCAGAAGTGGCACTCCGTTCTGGCAGCCAAGCAGCAGGGCACATTTGTTTGAGGGTGTTGACGTTCAACCTGGAGGGCAATGAGATGATCATTGCAGGGATCCTGGAACATTATGTCACCACTTTGTCAACCATGCGGCCAGGATTTTGAGGACATCCAAGGGCCAGATTTGGTGCTCCATCATCCAGATTATCTCCTGGCACAGTGGCGCGAAATGCAATGGGGAGCATGTGCCCACATGTATTGGGATACAAAGGCCCAATTGAAGACAAAGGCCACTAACCACAATAAATACAAATGCCAGACCAGAGAAGGAGCCCTTTGTCCATTAGTGCTCACCCCCATGGAGGATCACCTTATACAATGGCTGGAACCAGATGTGTTCAAGGGCATCGCTGGGCAGCTGGACGCCACATGAGTCGCAGCCTGTAAGTTCACCTCACCTGTAAATGGCAATGCTACCGTAGTTGTTCCCATCAATTGGCATAAAATGCTCACATACATTGAGATGCAAAGTGCACCTCTGATGCCAAATGGTAAGTGGTTACTTCTTGCCATTGGTACTTATATCTTCTTCTTTGTTTCCAAGGCTCTTACCCACGAAGCTGCCAGTCCCATCCATCAAGCACTAGGGATCAGAAGCATACAAGCACTTTTCCGGGACCCTTGCTGATGGATGCCCAGACACAGTTCAGTGAGAAGGAGGAGGTGGAGGAGAAGCAGCAGCAACATCCTCAGCAGCCCACGCTGATGCTGGAAGCCCTCGGCTCAGCCATCCCTCTCAATGTCACCTTAATATCTCTGGCTTAATGAAGGAAACAAGCCTGTAGTGGGAGCCAGTTTAGGCAGTGCAACCTCAGTGAGCACACCAAGGTGCCAGCATGGGGCAGCAGGCACTCAGCAGGAGCAGGCCATCAGCCCCCTTATGCCACTGTTGGAGGCCCAAATGTCAGCACCAACACAGACATTGATGCATGAGCAGCTGCACCAGCTTGAAAGGATGCATGGAGTATACCTCCACCAGATACAGGCCAAGCTAGTGCAACTCATAAGGGTTATGAATGTCACACCCAAGCCCTGTGGGATCAGACTGCAGCACACACGCAGGCTCTAACTATGGTGGCAACATCATTTAATAATATGACCAGAGTCCTCACTCATATTCTGCAAAGGATGCCCGAGCCTTCACCTGTATCTTCCCCTGCATGCCAGGACTCCATGGCCTGCAACAGTCCCCTGCCTGAGAGATACCCCAAGGGTAGGCCCCCACAAAGACATGCCCCCCTCAAGTGGCAGGCCACATGGTGGCAAAGGGTCATGATGTAGCAGAGATGGGATTTTAGAATGCTAACTGAGAATACTTGTCCAAACAGGCCTGGCCGGGCCTCTCTACAGAGTTCCTGTACTGGGTAGATGGAGAAACCTGCTGAGCCCATCATGACCATAGAGTTCCTGTACTGGTTAGATAGAAGAATCCTGCTGGGCCGGTCCTGATTCAGAGTTCCTATGCCGGCTTGCTGATGGGATGGTCTCCCAGTGGGATGGGGATGGTCTGCCAATATTGTCCTTTTGCCTACTTCTAATGCCCTCCTCGATGCTTGGCCCATACTCCAGCCTCCTTGAGGTGGCCTCTAGTCATGGTCCAACTACTGTCTCTTCTCATCGGGATGGGGATGGTCTGCCAGTATTGTCCTTTTGCCTATTCTAATGCCCTCCTCAATGCTTGGCCCATACTCCAGCCTCCTTGATGTGGCCTCTAGTCATGGTCCAACTACTGTCTCTTCTCATCACATCTTATCTCCTGCTTCTGATGCTGGGGTGTCTCATCTCATCTCATCCTGCTGCTGCCTTCATGCTGGTATAAATAAATAAATAAATAAATAAATAAATAAATAAAATAAATAAATCTCATCTCATCTTATCTCATCCTGCTGCTGCCTCTATGCTGGTGTCTCATCTCATCTCATCCTGCTGCTGCCTTCATGCTGCTGTGATTTCTCCTGAGGCTCCAGCCTCCATGCTATGGTGTCTTCTCTTGGTCTTCATCCTCCATGCTGTGCTCTTTGGTCCTAGTCCTGCTGCCTTCTTGGTGAAGTCTTCTGCCTTGGCCCTTTGGCTGTCCCCTTGAGTGCACTATTTCAACATGGACAGTCTGGGGTCTTCTTGTTGAACTCTGCTGTCTTAGCCCTTAGGCTGTCCCCATGAGTACACTCTTTCAACATGGACTGTTTGGGGCCTTTTGGTTAACATCACGTAGTTGTGCTGCTATCAGCTCTAACATTAGAGCTGTACTGTAGCTATTGGGGTACCACTTCCGCTTTCTGTGTTCTTTGCTGTAATCATGATTGAAGAAACAGAAAAGATGCTAATACTGTATATGTAATGTTGCCATTTGGAACAGTGTATGTACAGGTCTACACTCAATATGCTGTTCATTTGAGTTACACTGTCATGTGCAATTAGATATCTTGTCCTTGCAGAATGTGATTATCAAAGATGTCGACTTGCTTTCAATCTGTTAATGAGATTTGTTGTATAATAAAGTGGTCACAGATTTGACAGCACTTTCTGCTTGTCTGTTTTCATTGTTTGCTTTTTCTCTCAAGGTTCACTAGGTCAAAAGTTTGGTATCCACTTGACCTTGCATGCTAGGGTGCCATTGGCCATTCCAAGTAGTCACTTTTCTGGCAGGCAAGACAATGTGTACTACGGCATACAACCAAAAGCTCATTGTATGCTCCCAAGGAAGACAACAAAACCTAAACAGGAAGCTCCTTTCTGTGGAGCTTCACTATTGGCTGTAGTTGTCTCTTGGGTACATGGGCATGTATGTGAGATGGAAATTAGCTATCTAGTGTTCACCTCCATACAGCATCCAGTGGATTAGGTACAGAAATGCTTGTCTAGAGGTGCAGTAGCTATGTGTTTACTCTGTTGGGGACCAATAGGTTGTCTAGCTATGCAAAGATCATAGTGCAGCTATTACAAACCATTGGCCTCTTCCATTGAGAAGATATATCACCTCTGACCAAACAATGGGCCTTCTCTCTGCTCTGGAACTGAATGCCATCATGACATAAGTTTTTAGTCAGAGGGCTACTTGAAAAGTGCATAAAGCCCTAGTTGTGGTTTATCTCTAGGTCACATAAATGTGCAGCTGCAGGTGACCAGGCCAGAGGTTACATACTATACATGTAAAGTTTGTGTGGTGTTAAGGGTAAGTTACATTAATCACTCCACAAGACTTTTATTTATTTTATTTATTTATTTAACGGTTTTATATACCAACGTTCATTGGGGATATCACATCGGTTTACATTAAACGTGAAACTGCGCTTGGTTGGCGCTTGACAGATAACAACAAATTAAAATATACAAAACCAGGAACAGAGGATATATACAGAGCTATATAAATTAATTACAAAATAACTAAAGCGAATTGTTACCTATTAGTTACAAAATAATTGAAACTAAATTAAATGGTACTGAATTAATGGATTATATTACTTGTGCCCTCAATGCACTTGGAAGACAATCCCTTTTTAGGATTCACACTAAACAAGATGTCTTCTAATTGCAGGCTGCTCTAACACCGAGTCAGCAGTTATGTGACAACTGAGTCACTGGGACACTGGCTGCCTGGTCCCAAGCAACAGCAGACCTCCCAGCTGTCAGCTCTTGGGCTGTGGATTCTCTAAACTAAGCAACTCCCTCACTTCTCCTCAGTTGTCTCACAGCTGCTGACATGGTGTTAGAGCAGCCTGTAAGTAGAAGGAGGTGCCTAATGCAAAGGTTGTGTAGCGGACAAGTGATGTGGTGAAAGATTGCTGCGAAACCTGTCCCCCTAAAAGCAGAAACATACCACTACTTCTGATTATACACATACAACACATTGAGCTACATATGACAGAATATTTGGAGACCTAACTGGCCACCTTAGACATATGGCAGAGTAAGTCGCAAATGATGTGGCCTGGTGTGGCAGCCTCTATGTCAAGTGTGCAGGATATGTTTTACAGAGAGGAGGATAAGTAGGCTACTGCCTCGAAAACCTCTAATAGGAGTGATGGCAAGCCTCAGCATCACCCACCCCAAAACAGCTAATCCACCCTGACAGATGTAGCTCTTGGAACCATGCACAACCCCAAATAATAGGACAATTAGGCCTACTCCAGGTACTAGGTGGAAGAGCATCAGGTCGGGGTGGGATGGCGGAGAGAAGGTGTACACTACAGGCAGATATCTACTCATCCAGAAAAGTGACACACCATATCTGAGGTCTGACACTGCAAGTTTCACAACCTTCCCCCCCCCCCCCCCTATCGCCACAAGGAATAAACTGTGTGAGCCCTAGGTGGAAGGTTATTTGACTATGAGTCAGGCCATTTCTCCCCATCTGATACAATAATATCTCTGAGGCACCCCTTGTAAAGAATGGAAGCACAAGATCACTAGTATCCAAAGGTAGTGTGTCCAAAATGGATGCACACTCACTGTGTGCTCTGGGGTACGCATAAGTGTGGTAATGGAGGGAACGATGAGGCCAACCTCACCCCCAGACATAGATCTAGACAGAGGCTAACACAGCACGTCACTCACCCAGACGCACACACTAACACATATTTGTTGGCCCATAGTTGGGTACAGACTACCTCCTGCACTTTGTGCACCCACACAGGGACAATGTGTAGGTTCCTGCCCTGTTCCTTACCATCATTGATGTCTGTAGCAGCCTGGTTCCTAACTGCTAATGAGGGAGTCAGAGTCCTAACTACGCACAGAAGATTATCTATACCTGCAAGCATGACACATCTGTGAGAAGCATATATGATTAGCACTTTGCCAGCGGTACTAACATGGGCCCCTCAAGCCCTCAGTTGGCACTAAATGCTTTTCTTGCAAGAGACCTGCACAGAAAGTGCCTGAGCCATCATGCCAAACACATGAGACTTTTGGAAGCAGTCAGCCTATACAATCAGCACAGTGGCAGGTTTCAGAATGAGGCAGGATGTAGGCTCCTCAGGTCATCAGCTGATAACATCTTCTGTAGTCTTTATGCTTTACATAGAGCTGATGATTGAGAGTCTCTCAGCACACCTGCCTTGCTGACCACAAACTGTAAAACTGACAAACAGCATATGAGACACAGCCTATAGCACAGCAACTCTTCCATCTTGGCAGCCATGTGGACCAACAAGGGTCTCCAACTAAAAAACACTGGAAAGGTAGTGGCTCACCTGGGTAGTGGCAAGCTGTTCACCCCAGGAGTCCACAGTCTATGTGCTTTAAGGATGGCCACAAATAGCATAAGGAGCATAACTGATAGTAGCTATCGTAATAAACAAGCTACTCTGCATATTTTCTAAGTGTACGTACAGCAGTACCACACGACTAGCCCTGAGCTGTACCAGCCAAGGGCTTTGCAGCACCATGACTTCTCCATTTTTGACAAAGGCTACCTATGACATGTAAGGCAAGGTAAATAGCTCGTAACACACCTTTGCGTTGGGTTAAATGGCTTAAACCTTTTCTTAGGAGACTTCTTGGTGCTATTAGAGTCATTACAAAGTAGACTGTGCCCTTGACATTTCAGAGCTGATTTTCAAATACAAGCGAAGGCATGATACCATCTGATTCCCAACCCTGCCTTCACACAGTCTGACCAGCATCCTTGTCTAGCCTCCCCAAGAAGCTAACATAACCAACATGACAGCCCAATGGCAAAGGCCCTCACCATCTGTACATGATAGTGTCATTTTGCCTAAATAGGTGTAGCAGGGTACATCTGGTATGGGTGCATGCATCTCCAGACTAGGAGACTGCATCTGGGGATTCCACCAAATGTGTGGCAGCCACTCACAACCAAGCTAAGGCTACTCGTTCATAGCAGACATAAAATCCTGAAGCAGTACATCAGAGCTGCCACACCTGTCCTAGCACAAAAACTTCAATCTTGTACTCTGAATGTTCAAGTCCCTGGCTGCTCCAGAGGTACCAATTTGTCTGCTCTGACATAGGGAATATGCAGGGCCTAAAAATGCCCAGGCCATTGCTTCTGATTTACCTGTATGATGGGCAAAACAAATTGTGCCTGACATCCTGGCTGTCCCATCACTAACAAGGCACATGGGATCTGCAAGTATCTGCAGTGTGGACACTTAAAGCTTGTGATTAACCAAAGAGATTTCAACTGCTCCAAATGGGAGGATTGGAAAAGGCCAATATTTAAAGTGAAGCTGTAGAAAGTGTGCAGTGGCTGCTCACACACAAAGCTTTATGGCAAGTGCATTGTTTGGCTTCACAAGATTAGCAGGCCTCTCGAGCATGGGGAGAGTAAGCCAGGCCCTGGCGCAATGGCATGCAACTGTAAAATCCACTTGTCATGTCAGCAATGCTGTTACATCCCCCACATCATCCCACCCTAAGTCCGTGGTATTTGCTGCAAACACTTAGTCAGAGAGGGAATAGAGAAAGAAGCATGTGTTTTACCAACGAGCCAACCATCACCATAGAGGCTGTCCTCAAAATTTTCAAAGAGGCTCGAATGCCTAAATATAAAGGAATCATACCACCACGTCGAGGATGCACAGTCAAGCATCACAGACTACTTGCACGTTGAGGGAGTAGAAGAGCTTTCTGTTGGGAAGATCTCCCTCCTGTCACAGGGCGGATTGATGGCTACGTAAGTGCAGTCAATAGCTCCCAGAATATTGGTAAAATGAGATATGGCATAAAAGCCTCTCTTCAGTTCCATCAAGGTCTGCCTATCCTGAGGAAATGCCATGTAGCGATTAATGCAGTCAGCCACAGTTGTTGTCACCTGGCCCAGTCAGCAGGAAAAAGTGGCTTGGGACATTTCCCAGACAGCCCATACTGTCATCTGGAAGGAGCTAGGTGCCAGGAAATGCAGGGTGGACAATAATTTGGTGAGCCCCGGTATAATGTGGGACCTTTCCGTGGCTGGATCCAGATCCCCTCAGATTTCTTCATATAATTCCAGGATAGCCAGAGAGCTGAGGCGATACCTGCAAACCACATAATCCTCTGGCATGCTCAGCAATGATGCTTGGGGAGCAAAGATGAGCTCTCTGTATCTCCTCCGCCGTGCCTGACTGCGTGCCAAACTCTGGCATGGGTCCCGACTGTCTCCTTGTGGGGCCAGTGCAGGGACGTCCCTAGGAGGGCTTGGAACTTCTCTTGCTTTATTCTTGTGGCTGTTTTTGTTGTTTGCGGAGAGCATCCTGAAGCATCCAGTATCCCCAAACAAGTAAAGCTGCCACAAACATAATAGGAGGACAGGCCAAGTAAGAAAAGGTGTTTTTACTGGCCCAGGAGGGCATGGTGGTCATATCTGATAGAAGGCCTCATTTTATTGCACGCGATAATAGCCTCAATAATAGCCGCAATCTGTGATAATGTCCATGGGTGCGCAATAAAATCTTTTTCACATTGAACAACAAAATAAAGTTATAGTTATTGCTGACATTAAATCCTACGTTAGGGTGCACTAATCTATCACAGAAAGTGGTAGGACTCCTTAATTTGCATTGACTCCTCCCATTTGCATAGTTTGATTAAAATATGCAAACTAGCTTGAGTTTGTTATGGACGTGGACCCTTGGCCCGGCTAGAGTGATGGAAGGATCCGCTGGAAGAGGTCCTGCAGCGGGACTCGTAGCCGGCAGGCGGCACAGGACCAGGAGACCGGGCAGGACCTTCACCTATACCAGCCCTCGATCCCCGCAGGTTGAGCCCTTGGGTGCCGGGGCTGGCAGGACTTAGGCGAGGGTCTCCTGGCACAGAGAATCCCAAGTAGAGTCCGGGGTCGAGGCAGGCAGCAGTATGGGAGTAACAGAGGCAGTCCAGAGATTATGCAGGTGGCAGCCATGCAAGATGGAGATCCAGGCCAGAGGTCGGGGCAGGCTGAAGACAAGCGGAGTAGAAGGACGAGACAAGGGTCGGGACAGGCAGCAGACGAAGAAGAACCAGGAGCCAAGCCGAAGTCAAACCAGAGAAGCAAGCTGAAGAGGAAGCAGGACCGGTAACTCGAGAGCGGAGCAGGGCAGGAACTGAAGAAGGCAGGAGCAGGAACACAGGAAATGGAGAACAGCACAGGATCAGGAATACAGGAACTGAAGAACACAAGATCAGGAACAGCAACTAGACACTCAGCGAGTCGACCTGTTGCCAAGGCAGGGAACTGTGATTCAGGCTGGGCGTCTGACGTCATCTTAGGTGCCCCTTTAAATCTCAGCCCATTGCACGCACACACCTAAGGGGCGGAGTTTTGAGGAGGAAGTCAGCGGCGTCTCCCTCGTGGGGAAAGCACCGCGGGAAGGCCCAGCTGCTGCCCGGAGCCGCGCGGAGAACGCCGTGACAGACCGGAGAAGAGCAGCAGGTGAGGAGGGGACCCAGCCATGGACTCCCGCGGCTGGGGTTCACAACAGTGTTGCACTATTTATCGTGCACCAAGGTACATTAGACTCCATTTAACACGCATTAGGGCCTTAACACATTTTGATGAATGGCCCTGTTAGTGAGATACATGTAGAGAAAGTTAGATCTCTATTATTTCTAGGGATGTGAATCGTGTCCTCGATCGTCTTAACGATCGATTTCGGCTGGGAGGGGGAGGGAATCGTATTGTTGCCGTTTGGGGGGGTAAAATATCGTGAAAAATCGTTAAAAATCGTTAAAAATCGAAAAATCGAAAAACCGGCACATTAAAACCCCCTAAAACCCACCCCCGACCCTTTAAATTAAATCCCCCACCCTCCCGAACCCCCCCCAAATAACTTAAATAACCTGCGGGTCCAGCGGCGGTCCGGAATGGCAGCGGTCCGGAACGGGCTCCTGCTCCTGAATCTTGTCGTCTTCAGCCGGCGCCATTTTCCAAAATGGCGCCGAAAAATGGCGGCGGCCATAGACGAAAAAGATTGGACGGCAGGAGGTCCTTCCGGACCCCCGCTGGACTTTTGGCAAGTCTCGTGGGGGTCAGGAGGCCCCCCACAAGCTGGCCAAAAGTTCCTGGAGGTCCAGCGGGGGTCAGGGAGCGATTTCCCGCCGCGAATCGTTTTCGTACGGAAAATGGCGCCGGCAGGAGATCGACTGCAGGAGGTCGTTCAGCGAGGCGCCGGAACCCTCGCTGAACGACCTCCTGCAGATGGTGCCGGCCATCCAGTGCTCCTACCATGTGACAGGATCCAGCCAATGGCACGGATACCCTGTCACATGGTAAGGGGAAAGAGCCATCGGCGCCATTTTGATTAATGGCAGCCGACTGCCCGGGAGCCAGAGGACGGCCTGGAGTGGGAGATCGCTCCCGGGACCCCCACTGGACCACCAGGTACCTGTAAAAAAGGTTTTGGGGGGTCGGGAGGGTGGGGGAAGCTAAGGGGTTATCTTTAAAGGGTCGGGGTGGGTTTAGGGGTTATTTTTGTGTGCTGTTTTTCCCACCCTCCCCCAAAACGATAAGGGAACCCCCACGATCAATATCGTGGGGTTTTCCTATCGTTTTCGGGAAGCCCCCGATTTCTGACGATTTTGAAAATATCGACGATTTTATTAAACACCCAGACCTGCTCCTGTTAAATTATTACAGCTTCTCACCTCATAGGACACACCAGTACAGTATACATACACTGGCAAACTTTTAATATCGTCCAGGATATAATCGAGAGCATGGGATGGATTTGCTAGCCAGAGCAGTCCCTGAAGATATAAATTGGTTATGTGCTCTAAGTGTTGTGCTGAAGGTGGACCCTTGGCCTGCTGCAGGATTGGTATGGCTCTCTGGTCGGACCCAGAGAGCGCCTGCCACCAGGAGGCGGAGCACACAAGGAGACAGAGGCTAACTGGAGCTTCACCAATAACAGTCCGGGGTTTCCGCAGGTTGAGCCCTTGGGTACCTGGACTGCCTGGACTTAGGTGAGCCTCTGGTGGTCTCCCAGAGAGATAGCAGAGGGGTGTGCCCACCACGAGCAAGGGTGCTTGGCTGATACAGGACGGATGGACTAGACCCAAACTGGAATCTCCAGAGACCTCAGGGAGGTAGCAGTCCAGGGAGGCTCTCCGGGTGAGACAGGCAACACCTGCGGGTGTAGTCAAGTGGAAGCCGTGGTGAATTTCCAAGCAGGTTGGTCTGGTAGTCACTGTAGGCCAGTGAGAGTGTCCGAGTGAAGTGCAAGGTTCAGAGCCAGAGTATCAGTCCAGGAATAGTCAGCCAAAGCAAGGGTCTATACCAGGGTCAGTTCCAGACAGCAGACAGGAGAATGGTCAGGCAGGCAGAGGTCAGTTCCAGGCGGCAGACAGACGAAAGGTCAGGCAGGCAGAGGTCAGTTCCAGGCGGCAGACAGACGAATGGTCAGGCAGGCAGAGGTCAGTTCCAGTTGGCAGACAGATGAATGGTCAGGCAGACAGAGGTCAGTTCCAGGCAGCAAGCAGAAGAATGGTCAGGCAGGCAGTGGTCAATTCCAGACAGCAGACAGATGAATGGTCAGGCAGGCAGAGGTCAGTACCAGAGGTCAGTCCGAAGAGGTACTACCTGAGAAGGCTACAGGAACACACGGAGACACAGGGAACGAATAGACGCTGGAACAGGAGATGCTGGAACAGGAGACACTGGAACACACGAGGCAAACTAGAGCACCGACGGTGTTGACCCGATTGCCAAGGCGAGGATCAAGGCACGAGTCCTGTCTTATATACAGGGCTCAGGTGATGTCATCATGGCACGCCGTGGAGGAGTTTCCCGCACTTGGCCCTTTAAATGGCCGGGAGTTCCGCACGCGCGCTTAGGGGTGGACCCAACACCAGCGTGGATGCCGAGCCTCACTATGAGGAGTCGGGAGAGGTCAAAGGCCTTGAAGGCCCAGGAGAAGCCGCAGGACGTCGTGGACGCTGGAAGCTAGTGGTGGCAGCAAGGCCAGCGCTCGTGGAAGGCCGCGCGAGGTGAGCAGGTCCGGCCGTGGTGCCAACGTGTGTGGAGCGCGCAACACTAAGGAGCCCCAGTCCTCCAGCAGAGGGGTACACACACATAAGTTGCACCAATTTTCAAGGCATTCATGTGTAAGTTCACTTTGAAAATGATTCCACCAAATTTTCCTGCATATAATTACTCCTGTTGTAATGAGCATGGAAATTTTCCAAGAAAATATATGCTCATATTTGGGGTAATGTTCAAATTTGGGGTAATTTTCAAAGGAGTAACGCAAGTAAATGTAACATATTATCACAGCAATTTTCAAAAGTCATTTACTCGAGTAAAGTGCACTTCCTCTAAGTAAATCCTATGGACAATTCAATGGCATATATTGTAATAATTTTCAAAAGCCCACTTATACAAGTAAAGTGCATTTACTCAAGTGAAACCCAGTTTTACTTGAATAAATGCTTTCTAAATTCAGCCCCATTATGAAAAGTGAAAAAATATGCATATAAGTGCAAAGTCTTCCCCGACCCCACACTCAGGAATGCCTCCACTGAGTCTGGGTAAACTTACGCACATACATGACATACCCGCATTAATTTACCTGCATATCGGACAGGCAGTTATACACCAGGCCATTTCCATGGGGACATTACCGTTCTACCTGCACAGACGCCTTTGAAGATTACTCTCCCTATGGATTGTTGGATCTTTGCTTGTTATTTAAATCAAGAATGGGAAAAAGTGGTTTTGTTGAGAACTGTTGAAATAAAAAACATTAGATTTGAAAGAAACAGATCTCTCAATATCTACACTATCTTGAATGACTGCTCCACCATTGCATTACAGTTCTGTTGCCCTGATTGAATATGACATTAATATCCGTCATACCTGTGTGTTATATTCCATTATTTTGCTTATAAATTACGTTTTTTAGCTATATGCTATTGTTGCTAATTACAAATTAGCAACATTCTTTTTTTACTTTATTGTTCTATAAGATTATCTATCAGTTCAGGGTTAATACCCATGATGAAATTGAATTAATGTATTTCATTTTATATAATTATTTTTTATTTATGGATTAATGCTGATGATGACATTATTAATATTTTGCTTATATATGATTGTCTTTATTGACAACAATTGCTTTATTGACAATAATTAATTTTTTATTATTGTTCTTTATGGAGATAATTTTGTAACATTATGCATGTTAGCTGGGAACTATCAGGTAAATTTTAAAAGAATTGCCTATGCAAAAATGGCTTTACTACTAGTCCTGATGAGGCTCTTCTGGAGATTTTGGGCCAGAAGGAGCCTGAACACCAGAGGGGTGGGGAGGGAGGGAGGTAGAGGTAGAGGTAGAGACAGAGACAGAGAGTAGCGGGGGGAATCTAAGATGGCCGCCGCATGAGAAGGGTGGTAAAATCGTTCTCTCCCGGATTTACTTAGAAACTTCTAAAATAAAGAAATGCCGCATTCGTAAAGAAAAGCAAAGCTTCGAGAAACTCTTACTTCGGATTGAAACCTTTTTCGCCACCGCGAGAGAAAGGGATGTGCCAATTGAGGAGGCCGCAGCAATTGCAGACGATGGGCGGATGCCAGCATTGCAGGCCGAGGAGATCACGCTTAGTCCCGACGCACCTGAGACCCCCCCATCTCCAGTTCCTCCAGACGCTGCCGCTAAAGGGGTAAGTCCTCAAGGACATTATCTTCCGTTTGGGGCGCCCGGTGGAGAGGGCAGAGGTGCCGATTTGAAGAACACTGGAGGGAGTTACCTGCCCGTGAGCAGCGAGCTGGGGGAAATGGATGTGATCGAGGAGGTGACTAGAGGGAACTTGGCTGGTAGGGGAATGAAGGCACAGAAACCTTGCTGGAAATGCTTGTTCCAATGGAAAAACCTCCCGTTATAACTATGGATTCTCTATGGTATGCTGTGAAAAGTCTTGAAAATGTTGTATTGAACCTAACTAAAATAACACTCGACTCAATTAAAAGGTTCACGAATACTGAGAAGGAAATAAGTCTACAAACGACAAGAGCTCAGCAAATTGAGACACGTGTGGGGAAAATTGAAAATATACAAACAGAGATACTAAGAGTTGAAGATGTAAACTTGAAAAAAATGGAAAATATAGAAAACCAATTAAAGTATCTAAATTTACATATCTTAAATTTCCCCTATATTAAAGAAATATCTGCGTAAGAGCTATTTAAAACCTATGGGGCGGATTTTAAGAGCCCTGCTCGCCGGTGAGCCTATTTTACATAGGTCTACCGGTGCGCGCAGAGCCCCGGGACTCGCGTAAGTCCCGGGGTTTTCTGAGGGGGGCATGTCGGGGGCGTGTCGGGGGGCGGGCCTGAACCGTGCGGCATTTTTGGGGCGTGTCGGGAGCGTTCCGGGGGCAGGCCCGGGGGCGTGGCTACGGCCCGGGGCGGTCCAGGGGCGTGGCCGTGCCCTCCGGACCCGCCCCCAGGTCGCGTCCCGGCGCGCTAGCGGCCCGCTGGCGCGCGGGGATTTACGTCTCCCTCCAGGAGGTGTAAATCCCCCGACAAAGGTAAGGGGGGGGTTTAGACAGGACCGCGCGGGTGGGTTAGGTAGGGGAAGGGAGGGGAAGGTGAGGGGAGGGCAAAAGAAAGTTCCCTCCGAGGCCGCTCCGATTTCGGAGCGGCCTCGGAGGGAACGGGGGTAGGCTGCGCGGCTCGGCGCGCGCCGGCTATACGGAATTGATAGCCTTGCGCGCGCCGATCCAGGATTTTAGCGGCTACGCGCGTATCTACTAAAATCCCGCTTACTTTTGCTTGCGCCTGATGCGCCAGCAAAAGTACGCCAAATCGCGCGGTTTGAAAATCTACCCCTATATGATTAAAGTCTTGAAAATTCCAGAGGAAGGACTTCCAGTAATATCTAGACTCTACTACCTTCCTGAGAAAGAGATCAAGACAGAAAGCAATGTAGATCAGGGGAAAGAACAACAGTTAAACCTGACTGAAATTTTGGAAATGTCGACTGAATATGAAATTCACTAAAGAATGACTTTGTTCTTATCATGTACTTTCGTAGCAGATAGAGAATTGATTATGAAGAGATTTTTGTGGAATCGATTGGAATTATATTATGGGGAAAAAATTTGGATATCCCCAGATATATCACGCATTACCCAAGATAAAAGGAAAAAGTTTTTATCTTTGAAATCAGAAGTGATTGCAAGAGGGGCTATATTTAACCTTACATATCCCTCTAAATGTATTATAAAATATCGGGAGGCAAGATGGCCGCCGTGGCGTGAACCAGCTTAAAACGCTGGAGAGAAACGCTGCCTAATTTCGGATTTCCTCATACTTAATTCTTCAAAATATGCCGCATACAAAAAGAAAAGGGCGACTAAGAGGTGAGAGCACTAACTCACCTATAGCTGACCCTCGACAGCCTACTATCCCCGGTTTTTTCGCTGGAGCTGCATCAATCAATCCGGAGAGCCAGGTCGCTGGAGGTACGACGCGGGAGCAAGCGCAGACCTCCCTGACCCCTGACACCACCTTGAGCCCCGGATCACCACGGAAACCTGCTCCCCCCCCAAAACATCGCGGTGCCTTGCCCTGCTTCGTTGGAAGCTGGAGCGGCCATGATGATGGCCAGAAATGATAGCTGTGAGACCTGGGACGAGGAGACCTTAGAAGAGAGTGGAGGAGAACAACTTCCAGGTCTGGAGGACCCACTAAGGACTTCAACTCCTCGGGAACTGAAAGCAGTTATTACAACTTCCGTTCGAGGTACGGAGTTAAGAGGGGGAACCGATGAAGTACAGGGAATAAGCCAGCTTCGAATGATTTCAGAAGCTCCTTCTACCCTGAGACCTGATGTAATAACGTTGGAGGGAATTTGGAGTGTATTAAATGGAATTGAGAAATCGATAAAAACACTTGCTAAGACAACAGTGGAAATTCAAAATCAGGCTTTGATAAATAACAATTTAATAGTTAATTATACAAACAAAAAGGAAGTATTGGAGAAGAGAATCTCCTCAGTGGAGGTTAAACAAGAAAAATTAATTCTTTCTGAGAATTTAACATTCAGAAGATTAGAAGCAGTTGAAAATGCCCTAAGGGCACATAATCTACGTATACTTAATTTTCCTGTAATTAAATCAATAGCCCCACTGGAACTTTTTAAACTTTACATGAAGAAAAATTTAAAAATTCCAGATACAGCTTTGCCGGTTATTGTTAAAGCATTTTATCTACAGCAAGCCTCTCAACCAGAACAACAAAGTCTTGACTTGAATCTCACTGATATACTGGAAATGTCTTCTGAACATCAAATAATCCAGAGGAAACCTCTCCTAGTTTCATTCGCATTTCTATCAGAGCGGAATCATATCATGAGACTGTTTTTCAGAAACCGTCAAGTTCCCTTTTATGGGTTTCCTATTTGGATATTTCCAGATGTGATTAAGTCTACCCAGACACGAAGGAGAGAGTTTCTTTTGTTACGGCCAGCAGCCCTTAGAATAGGGGCTAGATTCACCCTGAAATATCCCTGCAAGGCTTGCATCAGGTATCAGAATATGAATTACATATTTCTTGAACCTGATCAAATGAAAACATTCCTAGCTGAGAAAACCCCTATGGAAACTCCATCAGAAATGGTGTGAAAGGAAAAATGATGCAGATACCACGGCGATCCAAGTATACTTATGGACTTTATTTCTTATTTTGTTATTGCTCCTACCGCCTCCTAATTGCTAATTTGATTTTTTTCTTATAATTTAAATGTTAACTAATATGCTGAAATTTGGTTAATTCTGAATATTATTGTTTTCTTTTTTTGCATTGATTTTTCTGTAAGGAGTTTTCCTGGTAAATAAGTTATGAAAAACTTGAAAATAAAGAATTAAAAAAAAAATGTATTATAAAATATCAAAATGCTAAGTATATCTTTTTAGAACCGAGTCAGCTGCAAGGTTTTCTAGCTCCTTCAAACCCATAAAGTGCAGTCAAGTTTTGGTGCAAGTATAGGAATTTCTCTCACTCTCATGTGGCGGTATCTTTTCTTATAATTGATTATTAATGTATATCTTTTTTCTTTTTTTTTTCCGCTTGTAAGTGATTCCCCCTAGGATTTCTTAGATAATGCAGTTATGAATCTTTGTAATTAAAGTTGGGTGAGATTTTGTTGTTAAAGTAAATGAATATCTGCGCTCTGTAATGTTCATTATGTTATGAATATTGAAAAAATTAATAAATAATAAATAGTAAATTGAAAAAAAAGAAAAAAAAAGAGACAGAGACAGAGAGACAATCTGACACTCTATATATCTCCCACTGTAACAGGGGCACTTATAATTCAGGGTGGATTTTGGGGGGGGGGCAGTTACATTGGTTGGCCAAGGGTGTAAGAGTCTGTAGACCCTTGTAACACCGCCCCCCCCCACCAAAACTCACCCTGAGTTGAAAGTGCCCCTCTTACAGTGGGAGATATATAGAGTGTCATACTGTCTCTCTCTCTCTCTCTCTCCCTCCCTTCCTCTCCCTCTCTCTCTCCCTCTCTCACTCCCTCTCCCTCTCCCCCTCCCCCCCATGGTAACTTGTGTGAGTATGTACGGTAGGGTGTATTTTAACTGATATGCTTGTACTTGCACACACAATATAAAATTAAGCATATTTTTCCTCACGTGCCCAATACATGTGTTTATGGGAGCACGCATGCTTCTTTTAAAATTTACCTGTATGTGCATAAGTTATACCAATTTTCAAAGCAGCCATGCATGAAAATCTGCTTTGAAAATTAGCTCAGCAAAACTATGTGCACACAGCTTTGCCAAGAGAATTTACTAAAAGCAAAACGTATTCTCATAAGGCCCAGCTCATCCAGACTCTACCCCTATGTGAACAAAAATCCTGTAGATTTCTCGCACAATTTTTTTAAGTACCATTTTTGTAGATAAAGTGCTACTTTCCTGCAAAAGTCTCTTTGAAAATAACACTCTTTGGGGTAGAATTGAAAACCCCTACGCGCGTAAATCCTCCCGGATATACGCGCGCAAAGCCCCGGGACGAGCGTAAGTCCCGGGGCTTCCTAAAAGGGGTGGGAGGGGGCATGTCTGGGGGGGGGGCAGGGGCGGTCCGGGGCGGGGCTGGGGGCATGGCGACGGTTTGGGGGTGGGACAGGAGGGCAGTGCCGAGTTCCCCGGCACTGCAGCCTGTACCAGGGGATGCCGGGGCGGCGCGCGCAAGTTATGCCTGCTTCAAGCAGGCGTAACTTGCCCAACAAAGGTAGGGGGGGGGATTTAGGTAGGGCTGGAGGGTGGGGAAGGGAGGGGAAGGGAGGGGAAAGTGGGGGGACACGGAAGGAAAGTTCCCTCCGAGGCCGCTCCGATTTTGGAGCACCTCGGAGGGAACGGAGGCAGGCTGTGCGGCTCGGCGCGCGCAAGCTGCCGATTTTGTGCAGCCTTGCATGCGCCGACCCCGGATTTTATAAGATATGCGCGGCTACGTGCGTATCTTATAAAATCTGGTGTACTTTTGTTCGCGCCGGTGGCGTGAACAAAAGTACGCTCACGCGTATGTTTTTAAAATCTACCTCAGCATGTATGAATGATTTATTTCTTTGAGTTGTGGGTTTATACCCATGACCCAATTTTGCTCATGTATATCGATTAGCTTATGGACAATGATGCTTGCGTCAATGACAGTTATGAAATTTTAGTGATTATGCTTTCAATGTATGACTGATTTTATTAATTTGTTGTACATCATTGTAAGCTGTGGAAAATCAGTATATATAGAAGAATGATAAATAAATATGTATTTATATATCAACATGAACTGAGCTTGCATCTTAATGTAGGAAAATATTGTCCTGAGGGAGGTTATAATGAGCCACAGTAAAATGTATAGCTTGAAGTCAAAAGTTAAGGGTGCTATTGTCTTTTGAGAGGCTACTTATATAGGAGCACAAAGGTATCAACTGTTGCATGACACATGAACTGCAGAATTACCCTTGTAAAGAACACATCAATAAAAGTGACTATGATTCAAAGTTTACAAGAAGATTTTTCACTTTAGGTGAGAAATACTAGTATGCATTTTTTTTTTTTTTTTTTAAATCCTCAAACATAAAATTTAATAATTATATCTTGTATTAGCGCTTTTCAAATTTTAGTTATTTAAAACTCATATATAAATCACAGCCTTGCAGTCTAGGCAAGTCAGTCCAGTAGTGATATCTCTATCCTTTAATATTTTATCTTGAAATAGAGATCAATAGGTTTTGGAGAAAAATGAGTGTGAAGTAGCAATATGTTATAGAAATGTGAATCTGTCTGGTTGGATAGTACTCGATATTAAAGGCAGTTCTGAATTTTCATTAAACTGAAATGGAATGACAATCTTTAAGGTTAATCTTTTGAAAGATTCTGAGGTCCTCTAATGGACAGTTTGACCTGTTCTTTTAAACTTCTGAACTGAGGTGTCCAGTGATTTATGTACATAAGTCATGTAGAATCCTGATTCTACTGAATATCTGTGATCATATTTTCTAGTGATAGAAGGAGATATGCTTGCTGTTTAAGAATACCTATAAAATTGCCTTATTCTAACTATTGTTTATAACTATAATATCACATATCATATGTAACATGTGATCTGTTTAAAAGGATTTTTTTTTTTTTAACTGGCAGTTGTCTCTTGCTCCTTTGGGCCTCCAATTTAATCAGATTCATGGCTGGGATCATGGTGCCATAAACCTTCATTCACAACTATCAGGGGATTTTTCCCCCTATGTTATACCCCCCGCCCTCCTCAATATAGCTAGTCTGGGCTTTGCAGTTGTTGGTCCTTGAATAGAAATCATGCACCAGGTGACCATGGGCCCTGTATTTGGCCACTAGGTGTCAGGCAAGTGATATCTCCCTCCTTCCGGCCACACTCAGGAAATCAAATCAGGGACTTAGACTCGGAGTAAACTGAAAATTTAAATAAAGCTTTGTATTAACAAAAAAAACCCAACTGTAACTATGATATTGTTTGGAAAATCGGGGAGTTGTGGATCTCTGTGAAAAGGCCTCTGTTTTAGCATGGGCTCAACTTTAGGTATTTAGACTGACTGCAGAATGTATAAATTAACAAGTTAGCTAGCCAACTATCTAATTTGTTATACAGTTGTTGAACAACTTTCCTTTATGTCCTTCCAGCCTCTGGTAAAATGATTTACCTATATTATGATTTAATTGGAGGGGGGATGCTAGGGTAATAACCATAGTTATTACCCTAGCATCGTAAAGCACATAAAAACTCAATAGGTTTTGAAGTCCTAATTCTTGAAATAGTTACTCATCAGCTGGCAAGTTCCTCTACTTTTTGCTCAGGTCCTACTTGTATGGACCAGGAACATTGTGAGTTCTGCTGGGTCTGTTGAGCTGATGGCCTTCAGGTTGCAGACATGGGTTGCAAGCTTCTCAGTGTCAGGCTGAGCTCAGTCAGCAATGCTGATTGAGAAGGTCTTTCCTCAGGGCTTAATCCCCTCTTTCCTTAAATTTAGTGTTGAGGAAAGGTGCAACATTGATAGTACGTGTGTGTGTGTGTGTGTGCTTGGGGACTTAGGTTTTTTGCCCTGTATCTCAGGCCTCTTGGCAGCATTTATTTTGGCCCAGCAGTTTCCCCCTGCTCCTTTGGCCTTTCAACTCATGCAGAATCTGTTAGGTTATAATGCCATGAGCTTTCCTTCACAACTACCTGGGTTTTTTTTTCCTCTTATTTTTTATTTTCCCCTTGACAACTTTCAGCCACAGTCCTCAGCCCAAGAGCCACAAATCATATATCCCTCCCGAACCCAGCTAATATGGACCCTGAGTCTGGCCATTAGGTGTCACTGTTGAGCAATGGCTGAGATTCCCTTTCCCGAGGTGCTGTGAAGGCTGCCTCTGCAGCATCACCGGACCCAGCTGGCCCCGGGATCATAAGCCTGGTCTGGGAATGAACCCAGCCCTTCCACATGGCAGTGCACAGCACTTGCCGTCTGAGCTACTAGACTGCTCCCTTCAGCTGCATTTTCAAAACATAGGATACAATTAATTTTACTTGCCTGAGCAGGTGAATTTTTTACTGGAAAGATTTCTAAGTATTCAGAGGAGTTGCATCAACCTCACTATGTCCAAAATACAGGTGGACATTTTCTTTAGAATTTCCAGGTTTTGACGTTGTTTACAAATATATGTTGAAGAGTTGCATTTCATTGTGATGAGAGCAACAGCAAAATGTTGTATTATTAAGAAATACATCTAGGAGATTCTTGGTCATGTTTTGCAATACTCCTGGTTGAAGAGCCACTCATGCTAGTGTAACTCCTGGGTGGGTAGTCCTGGATAGGGGTCAAGTGGTACGCACCTCAGTTCAGATTTAAATAGCTTAGTTCTCCAAAAAATGTCAGTGAACTCTAAGGGGTAGATTTTAAAAGGGGCACATGCGCGTCCATGTGCGCGTGCTTCCCGGTGCGCACACATAGATGCGCCGATTTTATAACATGTTATAAAATCCTATGGCCGCACACCCATGCGTGCAGTATTTTATAATCCACTCACGCATGTGTGGGCAGCGCGCAGGGGGGACCTATTTTAGAAGATTACGTGCGGCAATGCAATCGGGCCTCCCTGAGTTCCCTCCCTCCCTACCTACCCATATTCCCTCCCTTTTCCCCAATCCTCCCCACCCCCTAAACCCTGTCTCCTACCTTTTCTTTTTTTTTTTTTTTGTTGCTTGCTGCTCTGTTGGAGCAGAAGTGGTGTGCGCTTGCCCAGCACAGCGGCAAATGACCACTGTACCGGCGACCTCCAGCCCCGCCCCTCCCCGCTCCCCATACTGCCCCTTTCTCTGGGCCCAGCACTTCGGCACCAAGTGCTGGCCGGGCCCCTTTAAAAATGTGCGCAGCGCGCACAAGGCCTGACCCCTCGCATAACCCCCGGGATTTATGCGCGCCGGGCATTTACAATCTACCTGTAAGTGTCCAGAATTCCCTGAGGGGGAAAGATAAACTTCTAGGCCCTTTTTGCATTGCTTAGCTCTTAAACTGTCCCCTTTTGTCCAGTGTAAACAGCACAGATAATCTCATAGAGGTAGCTAGATAGCAGCAATAATCCTGCTGGAAACTGGATGGTTTTCAACTCAGTTTTACCGATAACTCATAAGATTGATGAAAAGTTCTTTACAGATCATTAAGGTTGAAGTCCATTTGCCTTACACTTTGAGTTCTGAATAAATTTGTGACCGCAGACTTCCAGTAAAATTAATTTAGATATGCAAGCCAGTTCCACAGGTAATTTATCTCCTTCTCAAGTTCAATTAGTGAATGTATCTGTTGCTTCTTCCCATTGTGAAATAATTAGAATCTAGCCCTATTAAATTAACATGATGAAAAGTCCCAGTTCTCATCCCTCTCATGTCATCTTCAATATTCTCCTTTCCTTTCACCTGGTTAGTATCTATTCGGTGCGGTATATAATAAATCAATAAATAAATCAATAGTACCGGGTTGGTACTGTATTATTCCTTTCTTCCCAAGCATTGCTCATCTGGGTCAGTGGTGATATGCTCTTAACTGGTGGTGGTGACGGCAGCGGCAATGGTGCTTGCATCCTGGATGACACAGCTGCCCTTCAACTTCTTTCTAGGTGAAAGACACCACTTCCTTCTAGATAACACAAGATCTTAATCCCTGGTGGCTTCAGGATAGTGAGGATACTCTAAACACAAAAGGAAAAAAATCTTACTCAAAAAGTGAAACCAACAAGAAGCAGGAAGGGTTGAAAAAACCTTTTCAGTTAACAAAAGGTCTCCAAAACCTGGTTATAAAAAGCCGAAAGGCACTCTGTCTCTGATTCTTTACCTAAGTCTCAATCTATGAGAACCCTAGAGTCCTTTTCTCTGAAAAAAAAATCAGAAGTAGGGACAGCATAGACAAGTGGCAAGTGGCAGAGGTTTATATATTGTTAGAGCAACACTATCTGATTCTCCAATTGGGGGAGCCAAAACACAAAACAGTTATTAACTACATGACTCTGTTTCCCTCCCAAGGATTGGATGAGTCCTGATAAAGGATCCTTCGGGTCTGCTACACTGTTAATGTCCTTGTTGCTATATCTGTTGTGTCCATCGGTTCCCGACGCCCTCTCTCCGCCCTCCTTACCTCTTTGGCACCCACGGGAAGATTGGCTGCCATGGCATCCTTCTGCCGAAGTCCTCCGGCAACCCCGGACCGGCTAGACGCTGCAACCCGCCATGTTTCCTGGAAGCCTAGGGGCGCGCGCTGCGCGGCCCCGACTGAAGTACCGGCGATGGCGTGAACCTCGGGGGCGTCCCCCTGAGATGACGTCACCCGCAACAGATATATAAGGTCTTAGAATTTGCTAACAGATTGAGTTAGCAAGGGTTGGGTTACTCTACCTAAGCTACTCTGCCTCCTCGGACTTACCAGGGGTACCCGCTCCTCGGGGGCCTCGCTCTCTCCTTTGTTTTTCAGGTGACAGTCTGGAACCGGTACTTGCTCCTCGAGTATGAGACCATTTTTTATTGTTATTTTGTTAGCTGCTTAGGACTCATGCATAAACAGCATATAAATGAATAAACATAACCATAAACCATAGTCATAACCTTATTGTATGCAAAAGTGTATTAATTAATTAAACATTTTTTAAATTTTTTATTTATTTTAGATTTATATTCCACTTTTCTCGTTTTTTTTCAGCGCTTCAAAGTGGATTACATTCAGGTACTGTAGGTATTTCTTATTTACTTATTCATGGCTATTGTATCTAATGCTACAAATTAATTTTGATGATAAATGACTGCATTACATATTGCATTGCATTGTTCATTTGCCTAGGGGTAACTAGTATTGCAGGTGGAGCTGGATGACAGAATTGAATCTAAATAGAGTTAAATGTTTATATTTTCTTCAATTTTTATGGAGAAATAAAAACAATTAATTATTTAAGCAGCAGTAGTATTGTCAACATGCTTGATTCATTATGTTGGCAGATAAAATTATTTGCATCCCCTATATATGATATTCATGTTATTCTGGTAGAAATGTCACTGTCTAAAATTGTTGAAAACTCATCTTAATTAGCCACTCCCACTATTATAAACGTAATGTAAACTTGGGATGCTGAGATCTAGATCAACCAGTCATGAAAATATAGAACTAGCTGGCAACTAGTGATGTCTGGATCTCTTTAAAAGAAGCTCACTATTTAAATGGACTACCCAAGGAAAATCTGCAGATTTATTGAGTCAGTTTGACAAACCTCTTGTAAAGGAAAAGCTAAAACTTCAGTAAACTCCTTATCAGATTCCTGGAAAAATCTGGTGAATCTAAGAAACCACTGTAGATTTCAGCAGGTAAGGGGATCTGCTTTGGATTTTTGTATGTAACCACCTGGATGAGGCACATAGAATGTGAGAGGGTTTGACACTTGAGTGATCTGAGTAGGGTTCAAAAGGATTTGGGTCAAATATTATGGTATGGTGGACCCAGGCCCAGAGACAAGGAGGCTGTGTAGAATGCCAGACTTGCATAGGGATCTCACTATATGAGGATGTCCTCTCCTCTATGCTGTCCCCTCATTACCCAATCACTCACAATAACCAGAAAACAAGGACTCATTCAGAGGATATATTCCAACACAACAAAATTTTAGAGTATGTAACTTAAGGTGGAAGTCATTGCCTTATTTACAAGAAGCATGGGAAGTTAAATATAATAGCTCTTCAACAATTATACGTAACTTCCCCTTGGTTAGGGGAACTGCTTACAAAATCTTCTCCACTCTCCACGCCAATAGATCAAAATCCACTTAATAAAATTACATTCCACCCACTTCAACCACTGTTTCTCACTTTAGCCAGTAGACTAAATGTCTCTCACAGTTTCAGCATAAAATATAACACAGTAGATGCTTCAGTACTCAATCACATTATTTTCTCCATTCTCAGTAGAAACTCTGTAACCCTTCAGACATTTCTTCCTAATAATTGTCCAAGCAATAGCAGGAGACATTCCCATTTCTCCCCACTGACTGTGGGATCTCTCGACTCTCCTCTGCCTCTCAAGTCTCGTCCGCTGGTTATTTCCCCTTGAGGAGAAACACCTCTCCGCCTCAGGTTTTGCCCTGTAGGACCCCTCAGAAGAGAGGCTACCCCAGGCGAAACCACTCCTCATATGGGCTCTCTCCAACTCCTCCTACCAAGTCCCAAACCCAGCATGTTATACTGGACTACAGGATTTCTCCCCCACATAGATAGAGTTGGCTTGCAACATGCACAAATAAATTTTCAACACAACGAAAAACAATAGTGTTTTAAGAAAATGAAAAAAGAGATGAAAAAGACCAGTGACTGAAATTACTGGCCCATGAGTATCTGTGTTTACCAGACACTTTGCCAGCTCTGAGGTCTTTCTTCTCAATTTAAATTTTTTTTATAAAATGTTTAAACAATTTGTATTCAGGGGGTGGAGTATATGTAAAGTGTTATCATGTGCAGTGAAACAGGAAGGAAGGAGAGAGAGAGAGAGAGAGAGAGAGAGAGAGAGAGAGAGAGAGAGAGAGAGAGAGAGAGAGAGAGAGAGAGAGACTTGCTATAGTGTCTACTCCCTAGACAGGTATTTGTATCCCTATGGGAGGCCCACCTAGTAACTCGAGGTGAGGGTTAAGTATTAGTGTAGGGGGTTGGGGCCACTTTCACATTCAACATGAGACGTATGAACAGAACAGTGGTCTCTTGTGAAGATTTGCTGGCCTTCGGAGTAAGGAAACTCACTCCAAGATGAGATTTGGGCAATGTTCTCTCAAACTAGCTTGTTGTTGCCCAGGTAGAGTGTCCATCAAGCTAGTTTGAGAGAACATTCCCCAATTCTCATCTTGGAGTGAGTTTCCTTACTCCGAAGGCCATCAAATCTTCACAAGAGACCACTGTTCTGTTCATACGTCTCATGTTGAATGTGAAAGTGGCCCCCAACCCCCTACACTCATACCTAATCCCCACCTCGAGTTACTAGGTGGGCCTACCATAGGGATACAAATACCTGTCTAGGGAGTAGACCCTATAGCAAGTCTCTCTCTCTCTCTCTCTCTCTCTCTCTCTCTCTCTCTCTCTCTCTCTCTCTCTCTCTCTCTCTCTCTCTCATTGTGGCATGTGAAATGCCCCTTAATGTGATATTGGAAACTAGCTTCCCCTTTTTTGTGGTTTGAGTCCATCACCAGGCAGAGGTTAGGAGGTGTCGGTATTCAGGTCAGGAGGTGGTGTCAGTATTCAAGCAGAGGTTCCAATCCGAGAAGCAGGCAAGAAAGAAGGGAGCAGGACCAGGGATGGAGGAGGCAGAGACAAAGCAGGGCTGGAAGTGAGGCTAGGCAGGAGCGGGAAAAGCAACACATACTGCAGGACAGGGTCAGCAGTAGCACGTGTCTGCTGATGGTCTGGCGGTGCATCAAATAGGGAAGCTTGATGACATCACTCAGGGGTGCCATGGCTATTTTCCCGCCGCCGGGCCTTTAAGAGGCAGGAACTGGCACGGGTGCACCTTAGGGAGTCCCAACTGAGCAGGTGGAATGGCAGCGTCCTGCCACAAAGATGCCCACCACGATGCAGAGGTGAGTAGGGACTGCTGCAGCCCATGCTGTAGACGGCCAAACATTACATTAGGATCCAGTAGTTTGCAGACCATCCCTGTAAGCACTTCCACTGAGGATCCTCGGGATTGGCCAGCAGTGCATCAGACACTGGAATGTGTATGAGGAGCAGTCTGGTTTTTGTGTTTGTAGTTTTGGAAAGGAAGGAAAGTGTTTCAGTGGGGCCCCGATTTTAGGCCCCATAGCCTGATCCAGAGGTGGAAAAACTCTGCCATTACCTCATAGTCTGGACGGGATTGTCTTGCAAAAGAGTGGGAAGAAGAGTTAAGAGAGTTGCTTTGTTTTTGAGTATTTTGCTTTTTGAAATCTTCTCCTGTCTGAGGAGGATTTTCCCCTTGCCTTGGGAAGTCAGGAGGGTGCTGGGACTCCTTTCATCCAGCTATAAAGGGGCAGCAGCCACAGCAATGACCTGACAAAATATTGACAGAGAAGAGGAAAGTAGTATAACCCTTTGTCGAGGGGGTTTGTTGCTTCCCCTAGGGCCATAAAAGGTGGGGCTACTCTCTCCATCTTACCCCTTCTCTCTGCAGATCCCGGGGAGGGAGTTCTTGCTGTGGGGGTAAAGGGAATCCTTCCTGGCCCAGGCGATTGAGTGCTTCTCTTTAGGTGTGTGCATTTCTCTCTCTGTATTCTCCTCAGGGACAGACAGGCTAGACACAGACTGGGTGTTCTAATAAAGTTCGCTGATTATTTGCAAAACATCGATCACTGTCCCACACACTTTCCACAAATGAAACTGTACATTTGAACTATTTACATAGCCATTCTGAGGGGGTGCTTGTGCCCATCTCTGTAGCTCCTGGGAAGGAGCTTGCCACTGTTTCTTCACCTGCATACAAACAGCCCAGTGAGATGGGGAATCCTAGGGGGGTAACTGCAAGCCACGAAAAGATCCTACCAGAGTCAAACGTTCTGTCTTTTGCCCATAGCCTGTGTCCCAGTCCCTTTGGGGTGGAGATCCAGTTGGGGATCTCCAGATCTTGATGTTTTGCTCCTCTTTGTCTTTCAATTCTGTGTGACTTCTCTGGGGGAAATGTCTGATGTTTCCAGTACTGAACAGAGTACAGTACAGAGGAGGAGAGGGAAGAAGAAACCTCCACATTAGCAAAAAGGGGGAGAATCCAAAATGCTCTTAGTCCAAAAATCTCTCTCTCTCTCTCTCTCTCTTTTCCAAAATATGAGGCAGCCCTTCTCAGACAGGGAGTATGCTGAGGAGGAATCTCCTCTGAATGCAGGAAAAATACCAAGTTAGGTTAGTGGGCCCAACTCATCAGGGTGAAAGGAAAGATAACTCCTTACACTTCAAGAGTCAACACAAAATGACCACGCTCTCTATACCTTTAGCTCTACCTTATGCCCTTGGGATAACCAATCACAGTCAGCTCATTGGAGAGACTGAAAAAGAATGGGAAATCCCAGGATACTGTTATTAGTCCTGATGGTAAGAGACCTAGAGCCATCTAGTGGCTAACCCAAAGGACGGCCACAGTAGTATTTTTGCAGAGAGTTTTGTTCCTGTTTGTTTTGCCACTGGTTCCTGCCCACAGAAAAGGAGAGAGATTTTTGGATTTTGAATACTTTTTGGGACTTTATCTGCTAGTCCAGTTTTTCATTAGGGAAAGAGATAGGAGATCCCAGCCCTACTAGGAACCCACTCACTACCATTCAGGAATGTGGGGTTTCCCTAGTGCTTGTCATTAATAGGGACACTGACTCAGTTAAAAGAACTGAGAAAAAGGCACGTTTGGACTTTTTATTTTCTGTGTGAAGATTAACTGGAGAATTTTGTGTGAATTGGACTTTAAGAGGTCCATATTCAGGCATTGTCCAAATAGCAAAGTAAGGGGGTCATTTATCAAAATGCGCTAAGGCATTTTTGCATGCATTAAGGGCTTATTGCATGCGTTAACGGGGCTTTTTGCATGCAATAAGCCCTTAACGCATGCGAAAACGCCTTAGCACATTTTGATAAATGACCCCCTAACTTTGGAGATATATTTAGTAATGCAGTGCTGAGTTATTCATCTAAATGCTTCTGAATATGGACCTCTAAGTATTTTTGGTTACAGTAAATTTTTATTGAATATTTTTCCTTGAAGAATATAATTGGCTGAGTGTCATGGTCCACTCCACTGAAGGCAGAGAGGAGGTAACATGCCTGGGCAGGGGGTACCTCAGAGAGGCCGAGAGCTCTGGAGCAGATGTTCTTCTATATGAAGCAGCCACCATTTCCCATGGGTTGGGACCTTGGGTGCAGGCAGCCAACAGGACTTACCAAGCAGAAATAGGAACCAGGATGAAACTTTCATCACATTGTCTGGAATCAAATTCCAGAATTTAATTATGTTTTCAGGAAAAAAAATATTTTCTCCTATTTCTTTTAAATGTACTATTTAGTAACTTCATTGCATGTCCCCTAGTCTTTGTTCTTGATTTTTTAATTTTATTTTTATTAATTTTTGTAATACAACATCATCTACAGACAACAAACTGCAAAAGATAGTAGTACTGCAAACCAGTCGGTACTGACAACCATTCAGTCCAGATTGGGACATTAACCAGTAGATCTACATACAGATAAGCTTCACAAGCACATTGCAATGTTTTCCTGTAACGTGCCACCCCTCCAGTTTGATTAAGTTTGTTTTTTTGACAGGGTAAATAACTGATTTGCATTTACCGATTCCATTCTGCTCGTTACTTTATAGACCTCTATCATATCTTCCCTTAGCCCTACCCTTTTAAGCCTTTCCTCGTAGGGGAATTGTTTCATCTCTTTTATCATTTTGGTCGCCCTTCTCTGTACCTTTTCTAATTCTGCTTTTTCATTTTGAGATGCGGTGACCATAATTGCACACAATACTCAAGATATAGTCACACCATGCAGCGATATAGAGGCTTTATGATATTCTCTGTTTTATTCTTCATTTCTTTCCTAATAATTCCTAGCATTCTATTGACTTTCTTGGCTACCACCACACATGAGTAGAGGATTTTAACATATTATCCATGGTGACACCTAGATCCTTTTCTTGAGTGGTGATTCCTAATGTGGAACTTGCATTTTGAAGCTATAATTTAGATTGTTCTTCCCTATATGCATCAGTTTGCGCTTATCCACATTAAATGTCATCTGGCATTTGCATGCCTAGTTTCCCAGCCTTGCAAGGTACTCTTTCAATTTCTCATAATCCTCTTGTGATTTAACAACTTTGAATAATTTTGTGTCATCTACAATGTGATCATCTCACTCATTGTTCTCATTTCCAGATCATTTACAAATATGTTAAAAAGCAGTGGTCCCAGAACAGATCCTTGGGAATTCTACTTTTCACCTTTCTCCATTGAAAAAATTGACCATTTATCCTTCTCTCTGTTTTATTTTAACCAGTTCCCAATCCACAATAGGACATTGCCTCCTATCCTATGACTTTTTAATTTCCTCAGAAATCTCTCATGAGAGACTTTGTCAAATGCTTTCTAGAAATCCAAATACACTATATCAACTAGCTAACCTTTATCCACATGTTTATTTAAACCTGAAAAAAAATGTAGTAGATTGGTGAGGCAAGCCTTCCCTTCCCATTAAATTAGAGCTATCTCTATGCTCAGTAATTTTGTTCTTTATGATAGTTTCTACCACTTTGCCTGGCAGGGCTCGATGGACCCTTGATCGGACCCAGTATGGCATGTTCTTATGTTCACTAAGGTCAGGTTTACTGGTCTGACCTTAGATTACTCCTTGAACCCTTTTTAAAAATTGGCATTACAGTGGCAGCCCTCCAATCTTCAGACTGCTTAGATGAATCTAAAGATAAACATAAAAAACACAGACATGACTGCAGAAAATGTCCAAAATGGTCCATCCAGTCTGCCCGGCAAGCTTCCTATGGTAGTATCTGCCGCACTGTGCAAGTTACCCAAATGTTTCTCTTAAGAATAGCAACTGCTACTCTGTGCAGTTATCCCCAAGCCTTATGATAACCTGTAAAAATTTACTGCTAGCAACATTTTTATTGAACATAAGAACATAAGAACATAAGAAAATGCCATGCTGGGTCAGACCAAGGGTCCATCAAGCCCAGCATCCTGTTTCCAACAGTGGCCAATCCAGGCCATAAGAACCTGGCAAGTACCCAAAAACTAAGTCTATTCCATGTAACCATTGCTAATGGCAGTGGCTATTCTCTAAGTGAACTTAATAGCAGGTAATGGACTTCTCCTCCAAGAACTTATCCAATCCTTTTTTAAACACAGCTATACTAACTGCACGAACCACATTCTCTGGCAACAAATTCCAGAGTTTAATTGTGCGTTGAGTAAAAAAGAACTTTCTCCGATTAGTTTTAAATGTGCCCCATGCTAACTTCATGGAGTGTCCCCTAGTCCTTCTACTATCCGAAAGAGTAAATAACCAATTCACATCTACCCGTTCTAGACCTCTCATGATTTTAAACACCTCTATCATATCCCCCCTCAGTCGTCTCTTCTCCAAGCTGAAAAGTCCTAACCTCTTTAGTCTTTCCTCATAGGGGAGTTGTTCCATTCCCCTTATCATTTTGGTAGCCCTTCTCTGTACCTTCTCCATCGCAATTATATCTTTTTTGAGATGCGGCGACCAGAATTGTACACAGTATTCAAGGTGCGGTCTCACCATGGAGCGATACAGAGGCATTATGACATTTTCCATTTATTCACCATTCCCTTTCTAATAATTCCCAACATTCTGTTTGCTTTTTTGACTGCCGCAGCACACTGAACCGACGATTTCAATATGTTATCCACTATGACACCTAGATCTCTTTCTTGGGTTGTAGCACCTAATATGGAACCCAACATCGTGTAATTATAGCATGGGTTATTTTTCCCTATATGCATCACCTTGCACTTATCTACATTAAATTTCATCTGCCATTTGGATGCCCAATTTTCCAGTCTCACAAGGTCTTCCTGCAATTTATCACAATCTGCTTGTGATTTAACTACTCTGAACAATTTTGTGTCATCTGCAAATTTGATTACCTCACTTGTCGTATTTCTTTCCAGATCATTTACAAATATATTGAACAGTAAGGGTCCCAATACAGATCCCTGAGTCCCTCCACTGTCCACTTCCTTCCACTGAGAAAATTGCCCATTTAATCCTACTCTCTGTTTCCTGTCTTTTAATCAGTTTGCAATCCACGAAAGGACATCGCCACCTATCCCATGACTTTTTACTTTTCCTAGAAGCCTCTCATGAGGAACTTTGTCAAACGCCTTCTGAAAATCCAAGTATACTATATCTACCGGTTCACCTTTATCCACATGTTTATTAACTTTTTTAAAATTCAGACAGTGCTGCTTCATGTGTTTTGCTTATGGAATTGGCCATTGTAGCAGTCCTGTGGTTTTTCCCCTTATGTCTGCATAAGGGGAGGAGTAGCCTAGTGGTTAGAGCAGTGGGCTACAAACCAGGAGACCAGGGTTTAAGTCCTGCTGTCACTCTTTGTGACCTTGGGCAAGTCACTCTAACCTTCATTGCCTCAGGTACAAACAGACTGTAAGCCCTCTGGGGATAAGGAAATACCTATAGTACCAGAATGTAATCCACTTTGAAGTGCTGCAAAAAGCAGAATCTAAATAAATGAATATTAGATTCCAGACCATAAACATTGGGGCCCTCATTGGTTACTGCCTGAATTCAATTCCCCTTTACCCCCTGCCTTTGAAGCAGAAAGCAATGATGGAGTTGCATCAACAATATCAAGGCTTATTGGTTAAGGTTAGTAACTGCTGCACCAGCAAGTTACCCCCCATGCACACTTTTCTTCATTTCCATCCTTTAGCCTTTAGGGATCCGCAATATTTATAGTTTACAAATTACTAAAAGTATGTCTGCAATTTCATTTTTAGTTCTTTCAACACTTTGGGATGTATACCATCAGGTCTAGGTGATTTTCTTCTCTTTAGTTTGTTGATTTGCCCTATTTCATTTTCCATGTTCACTGAGATTAGTTTTCAGTTCTTCTGAACATTCACCTTTAAATATCATTTCTGGCATAGGTATTTCCTTATACCTTCCTCAGTAAAGACTGAAGGAAAGATTTCATTTAGTCTCTGTGCTATGGCCTTGTCTTCCCTAACTGCCGCTTTTATCCATTGGTCATTTAGTGGCTCAACTGATTCCCTCACAGGCTTTTTGCTTCAAATGTACCTGAAAAAGATTTTATTATGAATTTTTTGCTTTCACGGGTAGCTTCTTTTCAAATTCTCTCTTTGCCTTTCTTATTAATACTTTGCATCTAACTTGTCAGTGATTATGCTGTTTCCTTTTTTTTCATTTGGATCTGTTTTTCATTTCTTGCTATAACAGCCTCTCTCATCTCACCTTTTAAATATTCCGATAGTCATTTAGCCTTCTTTTCATCTTTTGTAATGTGTGGAATATATCAGATCTAGGTTTCCAAGACAGTCTTTTTTTTAACAAGGAATGCCTGCTGTAAACTCTTTATCTTGGAGGCTTCTCCTTTCAGTTTTTTCTAACCATTTCTCTCAATTTATCATAATCTCACTTTCGAAAGAGGGGAGATATGAAAGAGGTCTATAAAGTAATGAGTGGAGTGGAACGAGTAAATCAGTTTACTCTTTCAAAGAGTACAAAGACCAGGGGACACACAATGAAGTTACTGGATGATACATTTAAAACTAATAAGAGAAAATATTTTTTACTCGTTGCATAATTAAGCTCTGGAATTCATTGCCAGAGGATGTGGTGAAACTGTTAATGTAGCTGCATTTAAGAAAGGTTTGGACACATTTCTGGAGGAGAAGTCCATAAACAATAAGGTGGACTTGGGGAAATTCACTACTTATCCCAGTGATAAACAGGATGGAATCTATCTACCCCTTGGGATCCTGCCAGGTACTTGTGACTTGGAATGGCCCCTGTTGGAAACAGGATACTGGGCATGATGGACCTTTGGTCTGACCCAGTATGTCAAGTCTTATGTTCCTACCTGGAATTTTACCTCCTTAGCATGTCCTGATGTGACTTTAACCTAGTCAATATTGGGGTAATTGAAGTCACCCACTATCCTATTAATTTTTGTATGCTGATTGTTCTCCAGCTTGTTCAACAAGCTACAGCTAGACTCATTTCTGGGAAGAAGTATTTTGAACATATTTCTCCCATGTTGAGCCAGCTTCACTGGTTGCATATAAAATGGAGAGTGCAATTTCATATGCTAGTACTTTTACATACATAACTATACTCTGAGAATGTCTGTCCATTACTAAACAAGTTGAAGCCTTATGTACCTACACATGCATTACGGTCTACTGCCACAAAATTGTTAACCGTTCCCATTCTCAAAAACTATTGCTATGCTCAGGCTTGTGAACCCTTGGGCCGACGGGAGGATGGTATACCTTAGGAGGAAGATCCGTAGGTTCTCCCGTCAGGTGGCGAGGCAGGAACAGAAGACGTGACCAGCTGGCCCTCGGCACTGGAGACTGAGGCGACTATGGAGACAGACAAAGAGTCATGACGTTGAGGAAAGGAACTGTGTCTTCGCCACTAGAAGCCTGCGGTCCCCCCAGGAGGAGCCCATAGGGACCCGGACCACTGGGACTTAGGTGGATCTTTGAGAGGTTGAGGAGTCGAGCGTTTGATGGGACTTAGGTGGGTCCTTGGAGATGATGGTCAAGAAGAAGTCCAAGGTCAAGTGCCAGAGGGTCGTCGCTTACCAGTCCGAGGTCACACACCGAGGGATCACCACTTGCTAGTCCAAAGTCACACACCAGAGAATCACCGCTTGCCAATCTGAAGTCGCACACCAGAGAATCACCGCTTGCCAATCCGAAGTCAGGAACCAGGAACACCAAGACGAGGCAGGAACCAGGAACAAGGATACAAGACACTAGAAGACTCACTGAAGCAAGCAGACTTAGACAGCGTAGGAAGACGTTGCCAAGTCAAGGAATGATCAGAGGAAGTCTCCTTTTATACTTCCTTTGGCCCAGTGGATTGGAATCAGCTGTAGACAATTAAAGGGATGAGGTCCCTTTAATTCTGGTGAGGAGGCGCGGCCTCGTGCCTAAGATGGTGGCGGCCATCTTGGATCTCGGGCTGCGGAGGAGAGCCGCTAGTTCCCTAGCTGCCGCGAGGGAGGAGCAGGGATGGCTCCCAACCCGGCGACTAGCCCGGAGGCCCGCGCCGACGAGTTGGGGCACCGGGCACATAAGTAGGACAACCTCCCCTGACGCTGCCGCGGTGGCCCACCGTCAGAGCTCAGGTAGGGAGCCGCGGTCGTGGACGGCCATGGTCGTGGAACACAACAACTATAGTTTACAACAAACACAGAAGAGAGGTATTTCATATGCAGGCTCACAACTTTGGAATGCATTATCAGTAAGCTGAGGAATGAGAGGGATTTAAAGATTTTTCGAAAGCTTCTAAAGACCTTGTATTAATGAAGCACATGAATAATGTTGTTTTATTTGTTTTATGTTAATTGTATTGTTTTAAGAATTGTTATGTTGCTGAGTGTCATTATTTTATTATGAATGTCTGAGATGCAATCCACCTTGAACCACTTTCGGGCCGATACAGAACAGTGTGCTCCGATGGAGGGCACTGTTAACCCTTGATTGGATGCACATTTTCAACGTGCTAGCGTTACCCCTTATTCAGTAAGGGGTCGAAAACACGCGTCCAACCCCCCCGAACCTAATAGCACCCGCAACATGCAAATGCATGTTGATGGCCCTATTAGGTATTCCCGCGCGATTCAGTAAGTAAAATGTGCAGCCAAGCCGCACATTTTACTTTAAGAAATTAGCGCCTACCCAAAGGTAGGCGCTAATTTCTGCCAGCGCCAGGGAAGTGCACAGAAAAGCAGTAAAAACTGCTTATCTGTGCACCCTCAGACTTAATATCATGGCAATATTAAGTCGGAGGTCCCGAAGGGTAAAAAAAGTAAAAAAAAAAAGAAAAAAAAATTCGAAGTAGGCCCGCGGCTCATGGGTTGAAAACTAGATGCTCAATTTTGCCGGCGTCCAGTTTCCGAACCCATGGCTGTCAGCAGACTCGAGAACCGATGCCGGCAAAATTGAGCGTCGGCTGTCAAACCCGCTGACAGCCGCCACTCCTGTCCCTAAAGAGGCGCTAGGGATACGCTAGTGTCCCTAGCGTCTCTTTTTACTTGTTTCTATTGCTGGACCTAATTTACATACTGTATCGCGCGCACAGGAGAGTGTCCTGTGCGCGCGCTGGGAGAGCGGGCGTTCTCCCGCTCTCCTGCGGACTTTACTGTATCGGCCTGATTGTGAGTAAGGGCAGAATAAAAGCAATTTAAAATAAATAAATAATTTTGTTAGCTTCCCTAATTTCTGTTAGTATTTCATTGTCTGTCTGTTCATTCTGGCCAGTCAGATGATAATGCACCCCAATGTATTTTGTCCCCCTTTTCATGTGGAATTTCTATCCATAAGGATTCTACAATGCAGTATTTATTTATTTATTTGATTTATATTCCCTTTTTCAGGCGCTTCAAAGTGGATTACATTCAGGTACACTCATTACTTAAAAGCATCTGGGCCACTTTTGCATTTATTACAACCTCTCTATCAGGAAGCCAATCTTCCCTGTTGTGTTAGTTTCCTTCAAAGATACATCATTCTGAACCATGTGCTCCAGAGCAACAGTTGGCTTTGCCCCATCACCTAGTTTAAAAGCATCTCTATCTCTTTTTTAAAGATTAGTGCCAGCAGCCTGATTCCAACCTGGTTAAGTTGGTTACTTTTCCTGCTACATGGCGTATCCTGTAAAAGTGGTGTTACACTTTTACCATAGACACAGTACAAAAGAAAATTTAGATAAATCAAAGCCATTGGATAGAAGTATTAAATTGGGAGGACTTCAGTGCTAGAGAAACAGCAGTTCAAAATTGTTCAAGCAAGCCATCATTTTGTCATTAATTCTTTTATTGTTTCTAAGGATGAGTAGGGATCCCAAGCTTTCTTTCCTCTTCTTTAAATGTCAGTTCTTCTAAGCACAGCAGGCTTGATTTACAATAGTTGTCTTACCCAGTTAAAGTGGGAAAGGTTAATTTTTATGTATTGCAAAAAAAGCTTGCTTCCCAGTACAAATCACAACCTATAAAACTCAATTTAAATAATTTTCTGAAGATCTGCTCAACAAAACGAGAACAAATCTCAAATCACATGGTTCTTAAATCACAAATATGGATTATATAAGTCTGATTGGCCCACCTCTAGTCCAAGAATCATCATAAGTATGAGTATTATTGACTAAATAGAGGGGAAAATGCAGCAACGGCAATTTGTTCAGTATCCCTGCAAAGACTGAAATACATAGCTTTGAAAAAAGTAGAAAAACAGTCTTTTATGTTTTCTGTGAATCGATTTAGGAATATAGCAATATAGTGGATGTTGGTATATAAGACCTTTTGACCCACCCAGTCTGCTAACTTGAGCCTGCCTACTACTATACTAATTTAGCTCTGGTCATCACCCTTCCTTGCCCCTACCACTATCTGCTTCATTAAAGGAGATCTCCCAGCTGTCAGCTGTTCAAACTTGACAACCTACAGATCACAGTTAACAGTGAAAAAAAAAGAGAAGGACCGTATGGCTAAGCCAATTTGCCATGCTAGATAATCTACCTCCTTCCTGAATTATACCATCTTATATCGATCTTGCCATCTTATATCGATCTTGCCACATGTCCCTGAGATTTTAGTGTAGCCCTAAAACCATTACATGCAAGTTGGCTTTAATGGTTTCCCATTTTTGCCCCTGTCATTCTGGATAAATGCATGTGTGTATCCATTCCATACCAAGTCTTCCCCAAACATTTTCTTTACTTTTCCCCTTCTCTTACTTTTTTTCCCTTCTTTGTCTATGTCTGTCTTAAACAAGTTTGAATTCTAACACCATTTTGGTTACTAGTGAATATTTTATATATACCACCTCTACTGGAAAGCTATTCTAGGCATTCTAACACCTTTTCATGAAAGATTTCTATATATTTCCTTTGAACCTCTCTTCCTCCAACTTAATATGATGACCCCCCTTGTTCTTGAGTTATTTTTCTATGAATAAAGCTACATTCTTGACCTTTACTGACTTGCTAGATATTGAAATGTTTCTATAATAAGCCCCTTTCCCTTCTTTCCTCTAGAGAGTGCATTTTTTTTTATTTATTTATTTATTTAAATGTCTTTTATATACCGAAGTATTGGTAGGGGCCTTCACTCCGGTTTACATTTATAACAATGCATACATTGAAAATCAGGTGAACAGTTTAAACAGAGTTAAAGTTATAATGAATATATATAATATATATATAGGCAAGTTAATGGTCTAAATATGTCAGAACTGTTAAAAAGCATAGATATACTTTATCATATTTATAATTAAATCAGTAGATAGACAGGGATAAGTAATAGCTCATGGGAGCAATACAGACGGAGGGTTAGAGATATATTATCAAGAGGAATGAAGGTTAAGATGCTCAGGAAGAGAGATGATTGGATAAGTAAAGGGTGGGGGGAAAGAGTTGAGGGGAAGAGGGGAGGATGGGTTTGGAGGAGGAGAAAGAGAAAAGAGAAAAAGGAGGGGAAAGTGGGAGTTAGGGCAAGTGGAGGAGGGGGATGTATGAGATTTTCATAGTCATTGGTTTAACCTATTCCGTCTTTGTAAACTTGCTTGAAGAGCCAAGTTTTGAGTAGTTTTTTGAACATTTTGGTGTTCTTTAGAAGTCTGAAATTGGAGGGAAGAGTGTTCCAGAGGATAGGTCCAGCAATTGAAAAGGATCTTTTTCTGGTGGTAGTTAATTTGGCTGAGGTGAGTGGAGGGATTTCTAGGCGTGCTTTATTGGTAGATCTCGTGTTGCGTTGATTGTGGTGAATTTGTATAAGGGAGTTGAGGCAATTGTGGTCAATGTGGTGGATAGAGTTGTGAATCATTGAAAGAGTTTTGTATTCGATTCTTTTTGCTATGGGGAGCCAGTGAAGTTCTTTTAGCACGGATGAAATATGGTCAGATCTTTTGAGTCCAGTGAGAATTCGCGCAGTGGCGTTTTGAAGAATTTGAAGGGGGTGTAGAGTAGATTTCGGAAGACCAATCATGAGGGCGTTGCAATAGTCAATGCTTGAAAAGATCAGGGATTGGAGGATGGTTCTGAAGTCTGGTAGGTTTAGTAGGGGTTTTAGGTGTTTGAGGATTGATAGTTTGTGAAAGCCTTCATTAGTTTTCATGGAGATGTGTTTTTTAAGGTTAAGTTGGGGGTCTATCCAGATTCCTAGGTCTTTGACGTGTTCTTTTAGATTGATGGGAGTGTTGTCGATGATAATGGGGTGGTTTAGATGATCACCAGAGATGCTTTTTTCAATCAGCATACATTCAGTTTTGTCAGTGTTGATGCAGAGTTTTAGTTGGTTTAATAGTAGTTTGATTTTGTTTATGGTTGTGGAAGCGGTTTTAAGAGCATTGTCTATGGAGTTTGATACTGGAATGATTAGCTGGATGTCGTCAGCGTATAGGAAGTAGGTTTTGAGTTATTTAAGCCTGCCTGTTGCAGGCCCTGTACCGTTTTGGTAGCCCTCCTCTGAATTGCCTCCATTCTTTAAATGCCCTTACAAAGATGTGGCTTCCATAAATGAACATAGTATTTGAGGTGGGGTCTCACTTATTTACTGTGCAGTTGGTGGACATCTGGAACAGACTTTCAGTGCATTTGGTAGGAGTCATAATGATGGAAGAATTGAATCACACTTGGGACAGACAGAAAAGAAGGGAGGGAGAAGATCACAGCTCAAATAGGACCTGTGGTAATATTAAGTTGCAATGTGATTGATGCATTATGGTGTACTGTTTTATGTTTTATTATGTTAACTATGTATGTTGATCTGAGGTTCACTGCTTTGATTCATGTTAGAAAGGTGGAGAAGAAAATGATAAAGTAAACAATATGCAAGCACAAATGGGCTGACTGGATGGACAGCATGGTCCATATCTAACAAAATCATTTTATGTTTCACCAGTGACCTGCCAATACTACTTTTTTTTTTTATTGATAATTCTTCGTATGCATCCAATCATACTCTTAGCTTGCCCAACTGTTTTATCATGATAACTTGTAACTTTCAAGTCATCAAAGATGAATACTGCCAGGTTAATTTATTGCCCTGTGATTGTCTTTCCTTGTCATTATAACTTATAAGTGACCAATATTATTTTGTATACTAAATGCATGGTTTTATACTTTTTTTAATATACTGAAACATAGCTTCTAAACTCTTGACCATAATTCTAGTTTTTTTCATGCACGTTTGGAAAAATAATAACTGAAGAAGATTAGTCCTAAATATCCTAAAGATAACCATTACATAAGCAATGTGCCTTCATAAGTTTTCATATTTAGCTGCAGGGCTTGGCAGCTAATTACACATCTGCCCCCAGAGGCAGAGAGCTGATTTCATGGAAGAGAATTATATATTTCTAAATCAACTATTCACTCTAAGCAGATACAAAGCTACAATTTTCATCTTGAGATTCTGTCTTTAGATTCAACCTTGGGATATCAGGAACAATTCAGGTTAGGTTTTCTGCACATGCTGTATTAAGTCACTCAAAGGTGGTCTCTACAGCATTATATTATGTCACGGTATGAAACACACGCATTTTGCATACTAAGGACTTGATTCACCATGGCTTTTCTCCAATTCTGAATCTATGGGAATAAATCTAAGAGAGTAACTTTCATATAACTCTGCCTGGACCCATATATGCACATATATGGCCATACAGAGATCTACTGCAATATTTTATAACCTGTGTCTATCAGATATGCAGATTATAAAATACACATATGTCTACCCCCAACATACACAAATATTTTCCTTATGTGCAAATATCTGCAATGCATTGAAATCACATACTTTTCCCCAAACTATTTAAAAAACATACATTCATATATTTTATGTTTGAAAAAAATGTGTGATTTGCTCACATAAAATCTTGTTTACACATGAAGTTGGTATATTTTAAAAAATGCATGCTAACTGAAATCACCAGTTTGCTGAAACCTCCACCAGTTCACCCAGTCCTTCTCCAGGTCCTCAAGACCCTCCTAGTTCTTTACTCTGAACTCCCTCCAGTTCACCTAGACTCCACACCTAACCAAAGTAAACAACAGACAAGTCTGATATCACTTATAAGGTGCCAAATGTACACACACACATATGTCTCTTATAAAATAACAGCTTGCATGCATACTTTTGGACTCAACCTGGAATGCCCCAGGCCACCCCTTTTTTCGTGCATAAATATGCACGTGGACCAGTGGCATGCGGTGACATTTATGGCAGGGGATTCAGTCTCACCTCCCCCCTACCCTGAGTCACCTGCAGTCTTGCTCATTCAGTTCCTTCTCTCCTCCCACACGCCCTCCCCCAGATATCCTGCAGTCTCACTACCTCACTCCCTACTCTCCAAGACCCATATGGCATTAGGCCCATTTTAACGTGTATTGGATGTAGGTTTAGCCCTCAGAAAGGTATGAATATGGAATTACAATATAGTAAACACCCATACCAAAACAGTGCTCAAGCAACAATAACAACCCTATCTATGAAAAGGCCACACTGTAAATATTACACCAGGCCCTAAACAGCAATACAACTTCTATTAGGAAAACAGAACATGTCAGCCTGCCTAAAGATATCTGTAAAATAAAATACATGCATCTAATAATATTGTACAAAAGCTTTTAAACTACATAGATTCCTTCTTCAGATGTCAAAATAGAAAGTCACAAGACAGGTCCTATATTGTCTCAATAGCTCACATACAGTATTTTTGGATGATACTTAAACACAATCCAGTACAAGTTATCACAGCCTGCCAAGACTACAGTTTACCCCAAGAAACAGATCTGCCATATCAAAACAGCACTAACCCCCAGGACTCAGTTACCACCATACCCAGGAAAGAACAGCACTGCAAATATTACAACAGGCCCTAGAAAACCAATACACCTCCTAATGAAAACAGAACAAGACCCTACTCAGAAAATACTCACTAGCAGAATCCTTCCCCTTGGTTGCACAGGAAGATAGACCAAGAATAAAATCAAGAAATATAAAACATCAATCATAATAGTAAAACTATACTAATAAAAAGAATAAATATTTCAAGACAGTTGATGGAACAGAACATTCAATAATTTAAACCTCATAAAAAGGTTTATAAATTTCCCAAAACACCAATATAATATTTCAAAAGAGCAGAAGCATCAAACAACCAACAATGAAATTTACAAGAATTAAAAAATATCCTGCTTGCCATATATGGGATTTTTTTATTCCCAGTCACCCTGAGATTGTCATGGATTGGGGAAAGGGGCCACACAAACTCTATCCTCTCTCACACACGCGCGCTTACATGATTTCACTCACACGCCCTCTCTTTCAGTCTCATGCGCACACCAATGCTCACACAGTGCACACCCCTCCCTGGATCCCATACACATACTCCCAAGTTCCTCTCCTCACCCAGCCCACAGGAGTCGTGCTCCCCAGTCCCCTCACCCAGCCCCCCAGCAGTCTTGTTCCATAGCCCCTCCCTTCCAAGACCCCCAGTCATGCTCCCCAGTCCCATCTCCCCACCCAGTCCTCCCCAGTAGTCATGTTTCCTAGCCCCTTCTTCCCACCTAGACCTCTCCCCAGTAGCCTTGCTTCCCAGCCCGTCCCCCTCCCATTCTCCAGTCACCTTATTCTCCAGCCTAGCCTCCCCTCTCCTTCTATCTCACTGTCACTCATAGCTCACTGAACGTTTTTCAGCTCAGCTCAAACACCGGCACTGAGAACCTAGAAGAAATAGCTGCACAGCATTTACCTCTTCTCCTACTTCCCTTGGATCCACATGAGCATAGGCGCAAACTCTGAGTTTGAAGACATCCCGTCCCACACTACCTGTTGGCCTGTTTTTCATGTGGGGTAATAGGCGGAACCTTCTTCCAGCCAAAGCAAAGTCCCACCTTCTATTTCATGCAGTGCCGCTGCTTCCATCAGTGCTTGAGCTGCCACTTGCCTGCCTCCAGTCCCTGCAATTTGTCCCACCCATGAGCCCCTCCCCATCTGTTCTGCCCGAACCTTTTTTTAATTGGCTTCATCTGAAGTGCAACCTGCAGGCAGCCACAGAAGAACTGCTGAAAAATATTTCCAAAAGGTCCAGGGCTAGGGATTCACTGAATGCCTTGAAGGCCCTGACCGCACACCACTGGCATGGACCAAATATGCACACATAATGTTGATGCTGATAATTTAGGATGCACATGAGTACAATCTGCTTATGCATGTATATGTTAATTTAACACACGTAAATGTTTTGAAAATTCACCCCTTAGTGAATCAGGCCTTAAGGGTATATGCTGATGTTGAAATTTTGAATATCTTTGTCCTCTTCAAAACATGATTTTGTGTCTCTTAGTGTACAACCTTTCCAACTACACAACCGCAGGTTCTCAGACCACGCCAATTTTGCAACTATATACTTATATGGGAAGCCAGAGTACATTAGAAGATAAAGGATAAGCAATTTAAAGGACTGAAGTCAGACTTATTTGTACAAAAGTGCTTGGATGTTTTGCACTCACTTGATGGGGATGTGCACCTGTGGACACATTTCTCCTTGGAAGCTGCTGTGGATTAGTACTTTCATTTATAAAATCAGGAACAGTATGTACCAGATTTCTCTTCTGAGTGGTGTTATAGCGATATTGGAAGAAACAGACATCATAAAATGTAGAGATATACTTTGTTCCATCCACTAATCATTGGAGCTGTAGTGAACAGACGGAGCCTAGTATAGAAAAGCTGGTTAACATTCTCCTGATCTGGATCACTATATTCACTTAGAAGCGCCCTGCTGACTGACGGTATCAAGTCCCAGTGCAGTCTGCAAATGAATAAACTGTATGTTACCAAAATGTTTCACTCATGATAACCTCATGCAAATGGGAATGGGGATCTACCTTGCTCTAATATCTTTCATGGAATACTCTAGGACACATTTGTGATACCATTACAAAAGTAAACTATCAGTGCATAGTTAAACTCTGGAATTCATTGCCAGGGGATGTGGTTTCAGCAGTTAGTGTTACTGAGTTTAAAAAAAGTTTGGATAAGTTCCTAGAGGTTAAATCCATAAACTGCTATTACAGTAATTAATAAGCAGTAGTAGGCTGTGATCTGTCTAATGTCTGGGTACTTGGCAGGTAACATATATATATAGAAACATATAGAAACATAGAAATGACGGCAGAAGAAGACCAAATGGCCCATCCAGTCTGCCCAGCAAGCTTCCCTCATTTCTGTGACTTGGATTGGCCACTGTTGTAAACAGGATACTGGGCTTGACGGAGCCTTGGTCTGACCCACATGGAATTTTTTATGTTATGTTCTTACCAGGAAATGTTATTGCTGAAGTGCAACTTTGATAAGATTTTACAGAGAACATTATGGGGAGAAAAAAATTATGCTGCCATGGTGGCCTGACTGATGGACTTGTGGGAGTCAGTATGGATTAAATTTAAGAATCAGAGAAAATCCCATAGCACATTTTTGCACAAGTTTCTGCTTGCATATTTTTGTTTTATGTGAATTTGTTTTCCTTTCCAGAAATTGCATGAAAATAAAACCTTGGACAAAAGTTATGCCACTTCAAAACTGTGCATGAAAAATACATGCTCATACAGAGGTGAATTTTAAAACCCTGATGCATACCAAAATTGGGAGGTCTGTGCACAAGTCGGGCTCGCGTGCACCCACCAAATTTTAAAAGCTGCCCAGATGTGCGCGTTTCGCCCTCAGCGCGCACATCTCAAATGTTTTCAAAAAGGGGCAGGGAATGGGCGTGGTATGGGAGGGACATGGGCATTTTGGGGCGTGGCCAAGAGATGTGTGTGGCAATACTTATGCGCCTGGATGCACACCCACATCCCCAGCCGCGTAAGTTTACTTTTGCTATGGAGGAGGTGTAGGTTAAAAAATAAAAAGAAAAGACCATTTCTCAGAGGTTTAAAGGGTCTGGAGTAACTGAGGGAAGTACAGAATTTCAAACCTGAGGGGTTTGGAGGACCTAACTGTTAACTGGGCAAACTGGCAGACGAACTGGTGAAAGTGGCAATTTTAAAACTCCCCTTCTAAAATTCCAATACTTGCACGATAGAAGCGGGATTTACACGCACAGGCGAGCACCCACTTAAAGTTGGGTGCACATATGCATGCGGTCAGGCTAGTTTATAACTTGCACGCATATACACGTGCAAGTTATAAAATGGCCACGCATCTGGGCGCACACCGACGCACATGTGCCAAAGAGCACCCACGCACTGGTTTGAGAGTTATCGTCCCCCATGAGCACACATAACAGACACAAAAAAAAAAAAACAAACAAACAAAAATAAAAACAGGGGTGGGTAAGAGTATGGGGCAAGGGGGTGGCCTGCTTGTTACAGTGGTTGCTACCCCTATTGAGCTGGATGTCACTTGGATGCAGATATGGAGCTGCTCTCTACATTGGTGGTGGGGTGGAGGGGAATTAGGGCTGGAGGGTACTGGAAGCCAATAGTAACAGGTGGGAGAGAGAAAAAGGGAAATAAAAAGTATAAAGTGCGTAGCTTGCTGGGCAGACTGGATGGGCCGTTTGGTCTTCTTCTGCCGTCATTTCTATGTTTCTATGTTAATTAGCACATGTTCAAAGCTCATGAGCAGTTAACTATAGTTACTGTCCATTTGCATATTTTTCATATATATTCATAATTTATTTCATTCATAATTCAATGATTTTAAAAAATACAAATATGCCCAAAATGGAACTTACTTCATGTTTATATCAGGAAAAGCTGAACAGTCTGATTGCAGCTCTTAGGGAGTTTCACAGGGTATGCAGGGGACTTGCAGACCTTTCGCACTTTTTTTGACCCATACTGACCCAGTCCGTATCGATTGACCACACTGGGGGTCTGCAGGGACTAGAAATGTTCTTAAAGTTCCATAGTGTGGGCTCCAGGGAGGAGAGGAAACGGTGTCATCTGTCATAGGAATGGGTAGGGGGTCGCCATGCTTTTAATGGGATAAAAAAAGATGATTATACAGCGGAGGGTCTTATGTGAGCAGGGCTCAGGATGCTTTATTCAAACAGTTACTTCTATGCTCCACCGCATGTCATCCAATGGAAAAAGGATTGCCAAAAGAAGAAAAGATGTGTTGCTAAAGTTTGAATATAGTAAGTCACAGGACTGCAGCAGCAGTTGTTGCAGTGATCCCTTACCTGTCTATATCCTAAGGAGGGAGAAGTAGGCTAAAGGGCAGGCAGCACGATAAGGCAGCCCTTCTATGCACTTTTGAGTAAATGGGAGAACAGGTCCTCCAGATCTCTGCAGCTCAAACCAACCTCAGAAACTCTCGGTTTCTTTGGAAGCTGGGACAAGAAAAGGTAAAATGTTTTACCAACAGCTTCTATTTAGATGCTACTAGCACATTCCAGACTTTTAGGCAGAAGCCAGTTTACCTGTACGTTTCTAGTAAAAAAAAAAAAAAAGTGATGAAAGAGGATTTTGAAATTCCAGGCCCTAGAACCCCATCTTCAGACAGCGGATGGGAATTGCACCATTCAGGCAGCTGCTGCAATTGTTTGCAACCCTATGGAATGTTTTTAGAACAAATGAGGTAAAGTCAGGAGCAGCTCCAGTCATTACAATCTCTATGCACAGATTAAGGGGGAAAGGAAGGTATACATTTCCCTCAGAAGAATTGCAGCTTCTGTTGCCTAACATCTCTGCCTACAGCTGCTTCTCTTCCCTGATTACCGGCTTCGTGTTTCAGCTGCACTGAAGCCGGCAGCCTAAATGACATGCCATTTTTTTGTTGAGCTATGTGTTGATGTATCATATGTAGCTGACAGCCATATTATGTTGTGTGTACAAGTCATAAACATCATTACTAGAAAAAAGTCTGTCAATTTACATTCTACTTGCAGGTCCTTGTGTATTTGTGTGTGGAGGAGGAGGGTGATGCAAGAATTTGCAATAACAAAACTTCATGTACGCAGGAAACACACAATGGCTTATAGTAGGTTCAATGCCATTTTTAGATTTCCTTTACAGAAAAAACTGCAATTTGCCAAATGCATTTTCTTACATTTGTTATCTGAAATGCCAAGGTTTCCTAGGATCCATAGCAGTTTTGTTCCTATGCATTTTGCATTTTGATGGATTTTCCAGCATTTGCAGCACCTGATTCATCCATACCCTGCCAAAATCAGCAGATTTCCAGCAGCGCCCTCAACAGTCCTTGAGGGCATAGGAATTGTACATTTTTTGTTTTTGTTGTCCGATTACCTAAGATCAGTTCCAGGCTCAATTCTCCTTCAATCTTGCACATATCAAGTTCAGGGAATAAATAGCACAATCTGTGCAAGGTTCAGTCAGTATCAAGTCTGATCAGGTTGCCAGTGTTACTATCTGCAGTCAGGGGGTGAGGTGTTTATGTCATGACTGTATATTTTTGGTCAGACTGGTGACAGCTTTGACATGACAACAGAATCATCGTCTTAGCAGAGAAACAAAATATCCCAACCCACATATACTGAGATAAACCGGTACAGCAAAATGACAGCCTGATTCAACGCTGGTAGTTTTGACAAGTCTGGACACCTTTCTGTCCATCTGCTCTCTGACGTATTCTGGCAGCGCTGGCACCACTGCATCTACTGTATTTGCACAGTGTAGTAAAGCGGGGGAAATAGAAGCTTATTACCAGCTTCTGCGTAACAAGCAAAGTGTCTAATAAGAGATACCATCTACTGCGAAGGCCATTGTGAAAGAAAGAAACAAGCAAGACCGAAGGGAACAAAACAAAGTCTGGGTCTGATACAACCGCAGTATATAGGGACATTCGGAAAGGAAAATTGGTAAATTGCATGCACTAAAATCCAACATGTACGAAAATTGGATTCCCTATTTTTTTTTTAATTAGATATATGAAAAGAAATGGGATCAGTGACTTTGTTTCCATAGCGACAACTATTGAAATAAGACAGACTGACACCAATGCTGATTTATTTTCTTCTTCAACGTGCGGTTCTAAAACCACTTTCTCTGAGGTTGCTACTGGGTATAAGCACAATGAAGAAAGGGCTTTCATAATAATTAACTTTGCAGCTTTTAATATGAAAATCATACTGCCCCCCCCCCCCCAAGAAAAAATAAATAAAATTACACAAGAGCAGCTGGATCCTGAAGGCTCGCTCTAAAATGTGGAAGAAAAATATCATCGAGCTTTCACTCCGTAGTGACCTCATTTATTTCCTTACTCATTTCTTTCTTTAGATGCATTTTCTTTAATCATTGATAGCTACTTTGTGTTGTAAACTAAGTGATTCATCTTAGGGTAGAACTGAACACGTGAGGACAATTTTCAAAGGCTTTTCTCCGGTTAGATTGCCCTCCTCACAGTCACTGAAAGTACATGTCCACAAGGTGCATGCCAGTTTAAAAAGAAACATTCCCAGTGGGATGAACAGTCAGGGGAGGAAAACAGCATGTCTAGATTTACAAGACTTCAGCCATAGAAAACATCAGAAAAAAAAATACACTGATACACTGAGACCAGTAAAACCCCAGTTTACCTGCCAAAACATTTGCTACCAGTCACACTAGGGACTGATAAAGAATCATTTAACTCTCAAAAATCACAAACCAACTGTGCAGGGAGTAGGCAGAATACATATTTACTCATAATTATACATTTGTCACTCAGTGGACTAGCAGGGGACACTTCATCACACTTTTTTACACTAATCTCCAAGATGGAGAAGATATGCACCTAAAGAAACCCATATGAACTCTGGGTTAGAGTAGTTACTGCCTCTCTCCTGTATTTGTCTCCATGGAGAGAAAATATTTTTTTTACCTTGGATTTCCTGGGTCTCCAACTTAGAGGTCCACACTCTTAAATGTCTCAAACTCCTCACTCTAGTCATCTAGTTAAGATAGCAATTTTCCACCAGATCTAATCCACCGATTTAATCCTGGTAGAATACTGAAAGAAAATCAGCATGAATAGAGAATGAGGTAATTTGGGTCTGGATACTTCCTGGAAAGAAGTCAGTTAAGATAGCACAGACAGATAGCATTAAACAGAGCAGAATAATGAAGAACTGCTTGAAATATTTGTTTGGTATTTTGAGATGTTACTAGATTTTTTTTCCCAACCCCCCGAAGTAACATTTTAAGGCAAAATCCTTATGTAGCAGATAGTTTCTTGCTTCTGGATCTCCATATCTTCCAGATCTCTTCAGAAAGTAGGCCTTCAGCTTCAGGGAGCTAGTTCCCCACAATTTCAACAAAAGTCCCTTTAAACTGCAACAAAATTTGAATTTTTAGTCTACATATTGCAACTTGCTCAACAACCGCTGACCATAGGAAGCAACGTGTAGGTGTCTAGGACCAACCACACCTGCAACAAAGCCTAAGAAAAACAAACAAACATAAGACAACACAGAGAGAAAACGTCCTTTTGTCTTGATGTCCTCTTCCAAAGAAACTAGATTCAACTGGAAACACCTGAATGTAATCCTCTTAGAAGTGTCTAAAAAGCGGAATATAAATCAAATAAATAAATAAATAAATACCCTTCTTCAATGGCAGTACTTGTGTGGACTCGAGTGGCCAGTATCCCAGAGACGGATGATCCACTGGAAACTCTGAAGCAGCTACAGCACAGGAATCTTCATTCCTCTGAATACATCCAGTTTGTAGTCAGACGAAGAAAAGCAGTGCTGGCAGCAGTGGCGTACTAAAGAGGAGGGGTGTGGTCCGCCCCGGGTGATAGCCAGAGGGTCGTGGCCTCGAGCAGAGCTCATCCCGCTCACGCTAGAAGAAGTGGGAGGCCTCCGGGCCGTGAATGGTGGGAGCACTGGGTGGCCGCCTAGAGCATCATTGGTCTGGAGCCAGCAACTGCATAGCCTTTTCTTCTTCCCACCTCCCGCGCCCCTGACGAGGAAGTAGTGGGTCCGCGTGGGCAGGAAGAAGGAAAGGTCATGCAGTCACAGCCCGAAGCAGGAGGAAGAGCAACAGCACTGCCCCTACCCTCCCCACCGCAGATGCAGGAAGTAGAGCTGCCCCAGCCCCCCATGCTGCCTCAAGAAAAATGAAGAGTCCCCGTCTGTCGCGGGGGATGAAGGAGGAAACTGTTGCAGTGCTTCTGATGGGGAGCAGGGTAGGAAGTGAGAGAGAGTGCGTTTGTGTCTATGTGTGTGTTAGAGTATGTCTGTGAGTGTGTGTGTGTATGTATGGGAGAGAGGGTGCATGTTTGTGAGTGAGAGAGGAAGTTGTGTAAAGGGGTGTGTATGTATGAGAGAGAGAAATGGGGAGAGTCTGTGTGCAGGGGTGTGTGAAAGTGTGTGCAAGAGAGAGACCCTGTGTGAGGGAGAGGGGAACCGGAGATCACTGGGCAGAGGGGAGGAGGAGGGACGGACAAGTGATTCGGGGGGGGGGGGGGCAAAGGATGTATCCACCCCGGGTGCCAAATATTTTAGGTTCGCCACTGGCTGGCAGCATAAATAAAGGCAGAGAAACTCAGGAAAATGGCAGTTCCAGTCCTAAGAACATAAGAACATGCCATACTGGGACAGACCAAGGGTCCATCAAGCCCAGCATCCTGTTTCCAACAGTGGCCAATCCAGGCCATAAGAACCTGGCAAGTTCCCAAAAACTAAGTCTATTCCATGTTACTGTTGCTAGTAATAGCAGTGCTTATTTTCTAAGTCAACTTAATTAATAGCAGGTAATGGACTTCTCCTCCAAGAACTTATCCAATCCTTTTTTAAACCCAGCTTCAATAACTGCACTAATCACATCCTCTGGCAACAAATTCCAGAGTTTAATTGTGCGTTGAGCGAAATAGAACTTTCTCCGATTAGTTTTAAATATGCCACATGCTAACTTCATGGAGTGCCCCCTAGTCTTTCTACTATCTGAAAGAGTAAATAACTGATTCACATCTACCCGTTCTAGACCTCTCATGATTTTAAACACCTCTATCATATCCCCCCTCAGCCATCTCTTCTCCAAGCTGAACAGTCCTAACCTCTTTAGTATTTCCTCATAGGGGAGCTGTTCCATCCCCTTTATCATTTTGGTTGCCCTTCTCTGTACCTTCTCCATCACAACTATATCTTTTTTGAGATGCGGTGACCAGAATTGTACACAGTATTCAAGGTGCGGTCTTACCATGGAGCGATACAGAGGCATTATGACATTTTCCGTTTTATTCACCATTCCCTTTCTAATAATTCCTAACATTCTGTTTGCTTTTTTGATCGCTGCAGTACGATTTCAATGTGTTATCCACTATGACGCCTAGATCTCTTTCTTGGGTTGTAGCTCCTAATATGGAACCCAACATTGTGTAATTATAGCATAGGTTATTTTTCTCTATATGCATCACCTTGCACTTATCCACATTAAATTTCATCTGCCATTTGGATGCCCAATTTTCCAGTCTCACAAGGTCTTCCTGCAATTTATCACAATCTGCTTGTGATTTAACTACTCTGAATCCTGGCCTTCCTTCTCTCCAACCTCCATTTCCAGATCCTTAGCGACTGTTGCAGTCATAGCAGGGATGCAGGGCTTCACTTTGTCTTCCCTTTCAGCACTCACTCATGCCATGGCTGCTCAGCTCCTGCCTCAATAACTCAGGCTTCTATTTCCAGGCAGCAGAGAATATGGTATACTGCCCTTTTAAGAACACACTCTCTTAGTACAGGCCCTAAGAACCAGCAGCTCCCAGCAGACAGTGCTTCCTTCTCCGGACTCCGCTTAGATCCTGCAGCTGATTTATCTTGCAGAGCTTCAGTTGGGGACAAAGGCTCATCTTCACTGGCTTCAGTGGCAGAAAAAGCATGCAGAGGGGAAACAGTGACGGCAGGGGTCTGGACTGCTCCTTCTCTTTACCTCCTCTTATGACCGAGTCCTTCAGCAGCAGCACCAGGTCCAGTGGTCTGGCTGAGTTCCATGGCAAGGGAAACACTCCCAGAAGTGGCAGACAACGGCGGCCGAGGCTCCAACAGCAATCGGGCTCCAGCAGTAACAAAATGCTCCAGCAGGCTCTCCAGGGGAATGCAAGCAAAACCATGAAAACCACAGGCTTCTTACCACAGGATGTCCTGGGTACTAGAGGGGGGCAGACTCTGCACCAGAGGACTCAGTGGAACAGGCCTCATCACTTCCTGGCTCATGTCAATATTTTTCGCTGGCAGACAGCACTCCGTAGGGGGCTGGTAACCTCTGGAGTCAAAAAGGGTGCAACAATTTCCTGTTCGGATGACTCCTTAGCCTCCCCAGATGCAGGAAAGTGATGGTCCTTCTCCAGGTCATCTCTTTTTCATCTCTCTTGAGCACCTCCCATAGGCAGATCCTCTCTCCTGGCTGAGGTCAGCGAATCCCAAAGGCTCCTTTACCCGGAAAATTACCTCAATCCAATCCCTGGTGAGTTGCACAGGTTTTCTCTCCTTTGCCTGCTCCCTCAAGAACACACAGGGGCTATCTTTGCATTTTTGTTCCCATTATAGTGAATGGGAACAAAAATGCAGTTTTCAGCATACAGTCCCACACACAGGAAAGAAAAATGCAGCTGTTAGAAAAATACACAAAAGGAGTTCTGGAACACCAAATCTTCACTCCCCTTTGGGTCTCCTTTGCAGGGAGTCACCCTTGGGCACTACAGGGGTGGGAAAACTAGTCTGCAACCCTGTATCAGGATTTATCCAGTAGGGGTTAGCAAGTTGTGTTTCAAAAAAAGGAAAAGAATTTATTTAAAATAAAAAAGCAATCAAAGTCCAGGGGCTGGGGCTGGCCTTCAACAAAAACTGCTAATCAGGCTGAAGCTTAGGAACACATGCAATGCTCCTTGGACTGACCAATCCCAGCAAGGACAGCAATGATCCTGACAATCGTGTCAATACATTGTAGACTTCATTTACTCATCGCTGTAGAACTATGGTAGCAGAAAAAGACTGTATGACCTATCTAGTCTGCCCATCGCTATAAAACCTATATGCCTTTTACATAATGAGGAGCAAAGCTTGAAGAACTGCTGTGATATGAAATTGTTTTGTTTGAGAAGACCCATTTGTGTTGTGAATATGTATAAATGTGTAAGAATTTCTGAAAAAAGTGGGTTGGTTTTATTTTGATTTCGCAAAGAAAAATGTGGTCAAATGCATTCATCCTGAAGGCCTTGTGGGTACAGTTTTATAGTGCCATCTCCTGTTCATGAAATTCATTTTTTAGGTTCTTTGCAATTTGCTCAACATTTTCAATAATATGCATGGTATCTCTTGGTCCAAAGCAGGTATTAGTGTTCTGTTATTAGCACTCATTAAATAGTACAGTGGGTGGACATTCCACATTATTTATCATGCGCACAGTAGACTCTCATTTGAATATGATCTTCCTTCATTTACATTCACAGACATTAATTTTAACATACATGTTAAGGCCTTATTGCAGAGGACACTATTTTTAGCATATACAAAAGGTCCTTGACATGCATGTTAAAGTTTATTTTATAGACTCCATTGATACATGATGAAAAGAATACCTTTAGAGATTTTGTAGACTTCATTGACTGAATCTTTCCAGTCTTTAGAGGGCATGGACTGCATGTGTACTTTGAAACTCTCAAATCCTGTCATTTTATGATGAGCATTTTTCCAGTTGTATAAGAAAATTATGAAAAAAAAATGGAGCAAAAAAACTGAGATAGGTTAAAAGTATTAATAAAAAGAGTTCACCAGAATGATTGGGAGCACAGGCTACCAGAGTTGGATTTACTAAGACAAGATTAAATATATTCATGTCTGAGGGCTCTAGGAGGTGAATAAATGGCATCTACGTGTTTGGATGACTCAATCCTGAGAGGCAAAACCATGGGCAGGATTAAGGGCATTAATCCTGCCCATGGTGTGTGGAGTGTCTTTACTAATCCCTCTTTCCAAGTAGCACAGTTTGTTTTTTTTTGGCTAGAATATCTACTTTTACAACAGCTGATGTTTGCTGAAAAACAAATATCTGCTGCTATTCATCCTCTGGAAGCCAAAAATATGTTGGATGAATTGAACCACAAATAAATAGCCATTTTTATGAACAAATGGTATCCAAATTGCTTGTGTATTCTTGCATTGTTGAATGTTTTGATTTTTAAAAACACAAGCAGTCCAGAGCACTGCAAATAATGCAGAGATCCAGTAGCCATATTGTTCCTGGAGAAAATTGAATTCTTAGCTAGGAACATGCAACTTTTCCAGTCATGTTGGTAAGCATTAGCTTTTGAAACCTCAGTTCTTCTTCGGATACAATCTTGAAAACTCATGTAAAACTACTTCTTTAGAATTTAGATCAATAAGGCTATCATAGAACTGAGCAAATGGAAATATTAACGGGCCGATACAGTACAGTGCGTTCCGCTGGAGCGCACTGTTAGCCCGGGTTTGGACGCACGTTTTTGACGCGCTAGCATTACCCATTATAGCGCGTCGAAAACGCGCGTCCAACCCCCCCGAAACTAATAGCGCCATCAACATGCAAATGCATGTTGATGGCTCGCACGATACAGAAAGTAAAATGTGCAGCCAAGCCACACATTTTAATTTCAGAAATTAACGCCTACCCAAAGGCTGGCATTAATTTCTGCTGGCACCGGGAAAATGTACAGAAAAGCAGAAAAAACTGCTTTTCTGTACACCCGCTGACTTAATATCATAGCGATATTAAGTCGGAGGCCCCAAAATTTAAAAAAAAATTCAAAAATTTTACAAAAAATTTTTTAATTGACTGGCGGCCCACGGGTCAGAAGACGGGTGCTCAGTTTAGCCGGCGTCCGTTTTCCGAACCCGTGGCTGTCAGCGGGTTTGAGAACCGATGCCGGCAAAATTGAGCGCCGGCTGTCAAACCCGCTGACAGCCCCCGCTCCTGTCAAAAAGGAGGCGCTAGGGACCTAGCGCCTCTTTTTACCGTGGGCCCTAATTTGCATTTTCTTCCCCCCTGAATCGCGTGCACAGGAGAGCGGGTGCTTGCACACTCTCCTGCAACTTTTACTGAATCGGCCTGTAAGAATGTATTTCTTTCAGGTAGACTCATGGGTTTGGGTTATACATCTGATGGGGACTTCAATGGGACTCGTCACACATTTTTTACACTGTGTCATTCAGTGGCAAACAACTGGGCTGGGCACCTCTTGCTGTGAAACCAATTCACTCTAGCAAAAGATGTGTGACGAGTCCCATTGTTTCCCTGACATGATCTGTGATCTGGAGTCCATTAGCATCTGAAGGGGTAACCCAAATTGATGAGTCTACCTGAAAGAAACTCTCAGTATTTTCATTTGCTTAGTCCTGTTATAGTCTTATAAATCTAACTTTGAAAGAAGTAGTTTTACATGAGTTTTCTAGATTGCATCCAAAGAAAAATTGAGATTTCAAAAATTAATGCATTGCATACCAACATGGCTGGAAGTTGCATGTTCCTAGCCAAGAATTCAATTTTCTCCAGGGACAATATGGCTACTGAAGCTCTGCAATATATTATTCTGTAAAGTGAGATGGTCTAACACCTAGAAGTACTCCAATCCAATCCAATTAATGAAAAGAGTACTGCACATTCAGTATTGATTTTTCTGCAATTATAAGTGATTTTTGTATAAATTCATCTTCTGAAAATGCTTCAATGATTTATAAGCAAAAGTAACAATTAAAGGTAAATTTTCAAAGGCTCACTCATGTAAAAAAGGCCATATATGCATGAATGTGGCCTGATCGTGCATAATGCATATTTTAAAAAGGCACCATATATCTGTGTATATGCGTGTATGTGTGAATGTCATCCAATTTATGTGTTAATTTTCTACTACTCATTTATGCAAACAAGTGCACACTTTCCTTTTGATTTTTGACTTGGTGTTTGGTGAGTTGGCTTCACCAGGTAAATGGACACAGAAGCAGGTTAGGGGATGGGAGGGAGTGTACCAGGGACAGACTGTGACCAAACTGGGATATACCTGAGTCATGCAGGGGGTCACCAAGATACACAGGGTCATACAGAGGAGGGGGGGGGGGGAGAGAGTGAGGTTACCTGGGATAGACAGGGTCAAAAAGAGTGATGGGAGTGGGCCATACTGGGTGGTAAGTGGGACATTCTGGTTTATTCTAGGGACAACTGGAACAAATTGGGGTAACTGGGACATACAGTGCTAAATGGGGGGGTATATGTTACTGGGACCTATTGGGACCTACTGGGGGGGTGAGAGTCATAAGTGGGGATTACTAAGAACATAAGAACAAAAGAAGTTGCCATACTGGGTCAGACTGAGAGTCCATCAAGCCCAGCATCCTGTTTCCAACAGTGGCCAATCCAGGTTACAAGTATCTGGCAAATACCCAAACATTAAATAGATCCCATTCTACTAATTCCAGTGATAGCAGTGGATTTGATTAATGGCAGTTTATGGACTTCTCCTCCAGGAACCTATCCAAACCTGTTATAAACCCAGCTACACTAACTGCCCTAACCACATTGTGAGGGAATATACAAGATAATCCCTCAAACCACTTTAACGCACAGCTTGATTCCCCTTAAGGCACAGACAAGCAAAGGATTCTGGGTCCCAGGAGCATCCCTTCATAATAGTATATAGGATCAGAGTCCAGGAAGTTTGCCAAGGCCCCGGGAAGCCGGTAGGATCTCATGGTACATAATATGTTTAACTGATATTATTATATTCAAAAAAGTCCCGGATAGGAAACACTTATAAATCAAAGTAAAAAAAAACCTTCCTTCAAATTTTTAACCTGGAATTATCATGAACAATAATAATCAATAAGAGGTGGCTAAGACATATTTCCAGGCTTGATGCTGCAATATTTACTGCAACTTTTTTTCATTGCCTGTTTTGTAATTTAATCATTGGTCTATGCCTTCTACCACCTTATTTTTATAATTTTGTGAAATTAGTGAAAAACGTGAAGACATCTTATATAACTGTCATAGATGCCCCTCCAAATGTCATGATAAATCTCCAAAGGGAGAAGACCAACTTCAATGCAGTCTACGTTTCGGAAGGCAGCAAGCTTCCTGCCTCAGGGAACGATCTGTTTCTTTCCTTTCAAGCAATAGATTGTCCAAACGTTTGTGTAGCATTCACATCATCAAAGAGACATTTCATCAAGGCATAATGTGCAAAAAAAAACCGTTCACCTCTTCATAGTGCTGAATGCACCACTTCCTCATCATGGTGCTGGATGTAAGAAGATGGCATCTGATATTAGTGCCTGAGGCAAAGTGAGCTATTGTTTTTGGTTTCTGTTTCTTTGAAGCACCATAAATAAATACTTGCACCAAAATAATTCATTCAAGTCTCCTTGTGTTCCTTGGCTGTTCCTGAAGCTGCTGCCAGCCCGAATATGCTGCATGTGGTGGTAGCAGTGGGATCCAGTGAACTAGCTTGGGAGGCACAGGCACCGACTCACAGCTAGATAAAAAACAAAAACAGCAATTCTTTTTTCAGGGCCCCTCACAGTTTCCTCATTCAACTGTGCTACAAACCATCTAAGGGGTGTGGCCCTGCCGGAGATAGGTAGGAGATCAAGAAGAGAGGCAGGGCTGTGCAAGCCTGCAAGGTTTTTTTCCCCTCCTTTCTCTCATCCTCTCCCCTATTCTCCTCCCCTGGAAAATTACCGGACTAGTGAGATCTTCCCAGAATGCAGACAATGATGGAGCAAGTGATACAGGTCCTGGCAACTGGGCGGCAGCAGCAGCAACTGCAGAACGCCTTGCAGAGCCCGATGGACCAGCAGCAGGTGCTGTGGGAGAAGGTGGCTCTGCAAAACAGTCTGCCAACTCAAGTGGCACAGGCAAGCTGCGGTGACTAGGCTACCCCCACTGGCCTTAGCCTTACTGAAGATGACCCCTGGAGAGGACCGCGACAGCTTCTTAAAGAATTTTGAGCAAACTGCTAGACTTACCGGCTGGCTGGAGAACACATGGACCACCTATCTTGCAGGCCGATACAGTAAAAAACGCGGGAGAGCGGGCGAGCGCTCGCTCTCCCAGCGCACGCACAGGACACTCTCCTATGCGCGCGATACAGTAAGTTAATTTATTTAAATTAGGCCTGGCGGTAAAAAGAGGCGCTAGGGACACTAGCGTGTCCCTAGCGCCTTTTTTTGGACAGGAGCGGCGGCTGTCAGCGGGTTTGACAGCCGACGCTCAATTTTGCCGGCGTCTGTTCTCGAGCCCGCTGACAGCCACAAGCTTGGAAACCGGACGCCGGCAAAATTGAGCGTCCGGTTTTCGGCCCGACAGCCGCCGGCTGAATTCAAATTTTATTTTTTTTTTACTTTTTTACTCTTCGGGACCTCTGACTTAATATCGCTATGATATTAAGTCAGAGGGTGCACAGAAAAGCAGTTTTTGCTGCTTTTCTGTGCACTTTTCCGGTGCCGGAAGAAATTAGCGCCGACCTTTGGATTTTACTTAAGGGGATATATAAGTGTTAATGTATATACTAAACCCTGCTTGTGGCTTTGCAGCATCCACATCTGGTGCCCCTTGGGGGGGGGGGGAAGGGTATAAATGGCACATGTAGATTTAAACCTCTGAGTTGGGATTTCCCTTACTGGTAGCTGTTTTAGGGGTGCAAGATTAACCCAACTGAACCAAATCTAAATGCTGATGTAAGGGTTGGGCTGTGGTCTATATTGCAAGGCATCAAGGTCCATGATGCAGCACAAAGTATATGGGTGTTTCTAGGATAGGAGACATATACTTTCTGTGGTAATAAATTTAGGAATGGCTTCCAACTCCATGAAGGGTTTCCAGCTAGACCTGAGGGTGTCTTCTAGGTAATGCTTCACGACAGTGCTGCTCCGGATCCTGAGAAATTAGAGGGTCTAAGCATGTTAGCATGAGGGTTTGTTTAAGCTCAAGGCAGAGACAGGGTGTGGCCGAGTTGTAGACCAAAAGTGTGGTTGGTGATGGAAACAGGACATAGACCATGTGAAAATCTACGTGATAGACATATCATGAACTTACCTCTGGCCCCATTCTGCCTGGCATGCAGCAAGTACAGCCACCTCCAATGTTTTCAGCGCAGCTCTCGGGCCTTCTTCAGGTCCTCAAGTTATGCAGTGATATAGGAATACAAAGTTTATAGTACACTGTAGCTGCTATAGTTACCTCCATACTTGAATGTAGCTACAGTATATATTCTACTGACTCTAGAGTGAGTAGCATGGTTCTTTGCACTCCCTTAATGCACTTAGAAGTGATGTGCTGCCACCAGGCCCGAACATCCCCCCTGAACAGGTACACTCCATTAATTACTATGGCACCCTTTTCATAAGGAAGCAAGCTGGGCAGTCCAGCCAGTGGAAATCTCCCTTTCCAGATAGCACATAATTTTGAGAGTAACAGGAACCGTTGGATAAGGCTGAATCTCTTCCTTCTGAAAGAAGTGCATCAGTTTACTCTGCAGTTGGGGGCCACCATTAAATCTACTACATGACCCTGAGGAAGTTCTATCTCATTATTGCACCTTTACTAAACTGTGACTAATGGTTTAAGTCCTCCCTTGTTATCTTTTCCTTCGATTTCACTCTTGCATTATATTACATTTCCAACACATGAATTGATCATGCTATTAATGTAATATACATCTGTTACTGTATCCATACATACCTATTGATTCTTGCCCTACCTGTAGGCCACTTGGGGGAGCCCTAGTGCCTAGTGCACACCCTAACCTGCCCCCACCACCATCTCCACACCCCTATTGTCCCTCCTAGTGGCTCCCCTCACACACCTAACCTACCCCACCACTACTACCAGCTATCTACTTACCCGACGTGGGTATGATACCCAGTGGTAAAATTCTTGCTGCAGACCTTTCCAGGCCTGCTTGTTTTCCTGTAAGCTTCTCCAAACTCCCTGGATGGGGAAGAGCATCCTCTTGTGCTCCACCATGAGCAATGCCAGGCAGTGAAAAAGAAGTGCAAAGGAATGCATAACAGTCACGTAAAAGCTACACGTATTTTATATTGTGCATGCACATTTAAGACTAATCGGAGAAAATTCTTTTTCACTCAACGCACAATAAAGCTCTGGAATTTGTTGCCAGAGGATGTGGTTAGTGCATTTAGTGTAGCTGGGTTCAAAAAAGTTCTTGGAGGAGAAGTCCATTAATGGCTATTAATCAAATTTACTTAGGGAATAGCCACTGCTATTAATTGCATCAGTAGCATGGGTTCTTCTTAGTGTTTGGGTAATTGCCAGGTTCTTGTGGCCTGGTTTGGCCTCTGTTGGAAACAGGATGCTGGGCTTGATGGACCCTTGGTCTGACCCAGCATGGCAATTTTTTATGTTCTTATGTTCTTATGCAATTGTGCCCACATGATATATAATTCTCACATGTGTGCATGTTGGCCCATATGTACATTACTATGGGTTTGCACACATTTCTTTTAAAGTTACCCTCTTTTTATGACTGGTTATGGAACTAATAAGGAGAACTGGACAAATGTTTTTCTTAAGACCCATATTATACTTCTGGCTGCCTGTGAAATTCTGACTAATGCGCAGTTGGGGGTCACTTATAACAGAAATCTACCTCTGTAAGATATAATTTTTACAAAATTATTTCTTTCTAAAGTAACCATGTAGTGCTTCAACAGTCAGGGTGACTAAAGTACTGCCAATCAGCTAACAAGAATCATTCTTATTGCTTTAATATCAGTATGTAGATTAAATCCCATCTGCCGAAATGATACACATCTCTCAAGGAGCCAGTAATGCAGCTAGGAATTCTGTAGGCTTAGAAATAAAAGCCAACATGACTCTAAGCAGGGACAAATGGCGATGGAAAATAATAGGGTTTTCTTCCAAATAAAGAATTTCAAGTTAAATAAATAGGTGGGTGGGAACTGGACCTTCTGCATGATAAGTTTGAATGACATTCACACCGTGCACAGTACGGTGACAAAGTTCACATTGTCAGCTGTAATGCATTCTGTCTGTATTCTAGAGTTATATGATGGAATGGAATGCTGCTCATGGAAGGAGAACAAAATGACTTCATCTGGCAGCATCTGAGAAACAATTACCCAAATAAGGAGAACCTTATATCATATAACAAACGTCATTTAAAACACACATTTATTTAAGAGAGACACCACTTGATATAAACCCACATATACAGTCACATATTTAAAAACATCACAAACATGAACATCATATAGGCAGAGAAATATTTATAAATATGATATCATCATAAACATTATAACCTCCAAATAAATTGTATTAAAGTGCTTCAGAGTGCCAGTTCTCGTAGCTTTCAACTTCACAGATTGTTTCCATTAAATTCTCATACTACTTGAGCTTCACAGTTCTTCTTCAATGATCACTGCCATAATGAAATTCACTCAAATACTGCCCGTCACCACTCCCGATACTGATCCCGACGAAGATCTCCGTTTCACCTGACAAGCAGGCTTCTTCAGGGGAAACGTCTAATATCTCTGCAACAATCAGACATAACCATTTACCTCCTCCACATAAAACAAATAACCCCATATTGTTTAAACTATAAATCCTTACCATGTGAATCCAACCACGGGACACACAAAAATCGTTTATCCAAAACACGAATTTCTTCAAAATTCTTTAATTCACTTTAACTTCATCAAAACTTCATATCATTTCTTCAAGCTGGTCACAAAACTGCAAACCAAAAACGTTATTTCCAATCATCAAAACTTTAAAAATATAAGAAATGGAAGACAGCATACGACCTGAGCAAACGCTACCACCACGTACCTTCAAAAGTGGAAGTGACATCATCACTTCCTTTCTGCAAGGATCTCCATACTGCAACACCCAATGCTCTGCCTACTCTATATATAGTCCTCAACCACCGCGATTACCAATTAAGGAACTTAAATGAATTCACTCACTCATCAACCCTATTCCAATGCTACAAACACCAGCGAAAACCACACAATCAACTTATGGCAACAAATCTGCACCAAAGCCCTTGAATAAGATCGACAATAAACTTCAACAAAACCAGAATAACTTCCAACCCTTCAATTATTTAATGAAAGCTCCCCACTCAATTGGACCATTGAGTCCATGTGGACTCACAGTGCCCCAATTGAAAATATAACGTTGTTCAACCCGTCTTAGAATAGCTGATAAATCACCCCCAAACTGCAATTTAATCTTTTTAATAATAAAGAATTTTAATTCTTCTATCGAATGACTATTATCACTCCAGTGTTTGACTAATGGAGCATTCTCAACACCTAACCTAATCCTGCTTCTATGTTCCCCAATACGTAATTTAATAGCTCTGGTAGTTTGCCCAATATAAATGAGCTGACATGGACAGATGATTGCATAAATCACGCCATTAGAAGTACAAGTAAACCTTTCTGGAATCACATAAGGCCGACACAAATTCGGATGATGAAACACTTTCAAAGGTAACACATGTTCACAAACAGAACAAGATCCACAGGCAAATTGACCCTGTGGATTGTTCTGTTTGTGAACATGTGTTACCTTTGAAAGTGTTTCATCATCCGAATTTGTGTCGGCCTTATGTGATTCCAGAAAGGTTTACTTGTACTTCTAATGGCGTGATTTATGCAATCATCTGTCCATGTCAGCTCATTTATATTGGGCAAACTACCAGAGCTATTAAATTACGTATTGGGGAACATAGAAGCAGGATTAGGTTAGGTGTTGAGAATGCTCCATTAGTCAAACACTGGAGTGATAATAGTCATTCGATAGAAGAATTAAAATTCTTTATTATTAAAAAGATTAAATTGCAGTTTGGGGGTGATTTATCAGCTATTCTAAGACGGGTTGAACAACGTTATATTTTCAATTGGGGCACTGTGAGTCCACATGGACTCAATGGTCCAATTGAGTGGGGAGCTTTCATTAAATAATTGAAGGGTTGGAAGTTATTCTGGTTTTGTTGAAGTTTATTGTCGATCTTATTCAAGGGCTTTGGTGCAGATTTGTTGCCATAAGTTGATTGTGTGGTTTTCGCTGGTGTTTGTAGCATTGGAATAGGGTTGATGAGTGAGTGAATTCATTTAAGTTCCTTAATTGGTAATCGCGGTGGTTGAGGACTATATATAGAGTAGGCAGAGCATTGGGTGTTGCAGTATGGAGATCCTTGCAGAAAGGAAGTGATGATGTCACTTCCACTTTTGAAGGTACGTGGTGGTAGCGTTTGCTCAGGTCGTATGCTGTCTTCCATTTCTTATATTTTTAAAGTTTTGATGATTGGAAATAACGTTTTTGGTTTGCAGTTTTGTGACCAGCTTGAAGAAATGATATGAAGTTTTGATGAAGTTAAAGTGAATTAAAGAATTTTGAAGAAATTCGTGTTTTGGATAAACGATTTTTGTGTGTCCCGTGGTTGGATTCACATGGTAAGGATTTATAGTTTAAACAATATGGGGTTATTTGTTTTATGTGGAGGAGGTAAATGGTTATGTCTGATTGTTGCAGAGATATTAGACGTTTCCCCTGAAGAAGCCTGCTTGTCAGGTGAAACGGAGATCTTCGTCGGGATCAGTATCGGGAGTGGTGACGGGCAGTATTTGAGTGAATTTCATTATGGCAGTGATCATTGAAGAAGAACTGTGAAGCTCAAGTAGTATGAGAATTTAATGGAAACAATCTGTGAAGTTGAAAGCTACGAGAACTGGCACTCTGAAGCACTTTAATACAATTTATTTGGAGGTTATAATGTTTATGATGATATCATATTTATAAATATTTCTCTGCCTATATGATGTTCATGTTTGTGATGTTTTTAAATATGTGACTGTATATGTGGGTTTATATCAAGTGGTGTCTCTCTTAAATAAATGTGTGTTTTAAATGACGTTTGTTATATGATATAAGGTTCTCCTTATTTGGGTAATTGTGTATATTGGGGAACCAATTTTTGATTATTCTCCCTCAGTTATTGTATAGCATCTGAGAAACAGCAGGCTCCAGTCATGGCTTCAGTACTTAGCGAGGACAAAAATGTGAGTGAAGTTTTCTCTAACCTTGGCAGTCGAGTCTCTGAGTCGAAACTTGACCCCCTTTACGTTCTTTCCTGCTTTTTTCAACACAGTTGATTTTTCACTTGACTATTATGCTTTTATTTCAAGCTACTGTTTTACTGTATAACAAGTGTGGAATATCTTGTGCATGCGTGGCATATACATAAATGGAGGACACAGCATGCCTTCCTGCTCAAAGTGAGGGCCGTAAATCACAACAAGTGGAGCCACCCCCTTCTGACAGCCCAATGCTATAATCCGTGCGTTAAAACTATATGCTGAAATCCAGTGCACAGTTTCTTAACGCACAGATTTAAAAATGTAACTCCCGATGCAGTAAGCTAATGCTATACTAATGCACTGGGAGTTAAAATGTGCTAAGGAGGAGTTAAAACGTGCATTAGGCACAGGCTGAATGCACATTTCAACTCAGGAGGGATGTGGCAGAGTTGAGGGAATGAATAGATCTTGCATGTTTATAAGGGCGTTACATTTATCAGGGCTTAGGAACTGTGATGAAACTGATTTGCTGAACCCATCTTAAACTAAGTTCATGTATGCTGGAATCAATACTATTTTAGTTTTATTTTGAAATGTAAAAAGGTCTAAAAAATTCTGGTAGTCAATTAGCACTTGATTATTGAGAGTATGGAGAGGCTGCTTGTGCAAAAGGGAACATTGGCTGAAGAGGCTTTTAATCTAAGTGAACTGCTTGGTCAGTCACTATCTCTGGCACCCCCTTGGCACCTCCATCTCTGACCAGGAGCAAAGCTTCCAGCATTATGAAAACCTTAGGTTAGGCCCCTGCTCCTCTCTGCAGTGGGGAGTACTGCTTAATGCCCTGATTTGCATGGGATTTCTGAGGACACTAAGCAGTACTCACATTTTTTTTTACACACATTTTATGAGCATAAAACTCCTTGCTGCATCGACAGTAAGGTTTACACTCACAAAATTGTGTTCAAGTGTGGTTGCTGAATGCACCTCTCTGCATCAGCCTAGAAGCGAGCTACAGGAATAAAAATGCTATTCTACTGCCCTAGCATACTTGTATCAGAGTGTATTCATAGAAAAGCTTAAATGAATTATTCAATACAACAAGATGTAGGATTTCAGTATTAGTCTTTTAACTGCCAAGGTATTTGCCATTCTCAAGGCTGCAGGAAGGTTGTGTTCTGTTTCAATAAAATGTTTACAACACTATAATATACTGGTATATAAAAGTTTTTAAATAAATAAATAAATAAATATTCTTACTGTGCTCCTAGGCACTTTTTTTTTTCTAGGCCAAGAGCTTTCATTTGATTTAATTAGAGAGAGACAACATAGGCAATTGCCTAGGGTTCTGAAGGCACCAAATACCCAGGCCAAAGAGGAATACAACTGAGCCAAGGAGGAGCCTTTTCCAGTCACCTACTTCAAAGGGGTATGCAACGGCACTCTGGAGAGGAGTAGTGGTAAAGACACTTCACCCATTATCTGAGTTCTAGGATCTTCTACCAATACCACCATCGCCACCGCCACCCCCTCCCATTACTCTCCAATTCTGCCCATGGGAGTCCAAATCCTAAATCCGGCCCTAAAAACGGCAGTGTTTTTCAGCAATGTTTCAGTCCAAGGAGAATTATAGCTAGCCTATTACTGCAAAAAAACCATTTTTATCCTTCCTTAAAACTCTAAAGTTTTCTAATTTCAGAAAAATAGAATTTGTGGTAGGATGCCTTATTGTTCAAATACTGATTTCATAGGAAGAATTGGCAAAGAGTGATAGACAGTCTTGATGTAATAGTATTGCTCATCTGTTTTTTTCCTCTCTGAATTCACTGGTAGAACAATAAGGCATCCAAATATAGCTTCTATTTTTTGAAACTATGCGTTAATCCCCTTATTCCATCGGGTGCAAGTCTAACGCATCCAAAACGCGTGTCCAACTGCTTGTTAATCTGTGCGTTAGGCTAGATGCATTTTATTGCATTGGCCTCTTGGCATGCTTTTACTGCTTAATTTGAGGGGGGAAGCAAGGGGTAGGGAGGTCAGATCGGCAGGATGAGGTGTAAACTTTCTCCTCCCTCTCACCTTATTCAGATTGGAGTGGAGGCATGGAGGAGTAGTGGGCTACAATCTAGGGAAACCAGGGTTCAAATCCCACTGTTGCTCCTTGTGACCTTGGGCAAGTCACTTTACCCTTTATTGCCTCAAGTATAAAATTAGATTGTGAGCCCTGTGGGTACCTGTAGTACCTGGATGTAGTACACTTTGAAGTGCTGAGAAGCTGAATATAAAAATCTAAAACTTTCTCCTTTTCTTTCTGGCCCCTGCAGGTCTAATCTGACTCCCAGAGGCATTGCTAGGTGCTTAAAGACTCAGGCCTTTCCCCAAGATTTTAATTTCTAAAACACTGATCACAATCTCCCCCACTCCTCGCCCCACAAGAATGATCATATAAAAACACATAACTGAACATCATATTCTCAAAGTACTCCAAAAAAAGCCCCAATCTAACCGGGAAACCCCATAATAGAACAAAGACATGCAGTACGCCTGGTCACAACTGAAAAGATGTTCTATCTGCAAGCATATAAATATCCAGTGGTATTCTTTACCATGAATTCCCTTGGGTCTTGGTGAAGGGTCTGTTTAGGTGTCTAATTTCCCTAAATACAGCATCTATCCTCAATTTTGTAGAGATTTTAAAAGCTGATGAAAATATTGTCATAAGGGGACTGTAGTGGCATTCTTCCATTCAAGAGATGTGTGATGACAAAGCTTTGGATTTAAATTCTCCCTGTTGCAGGACTTATGAACACGGCACCATGTCAGGCCTGAGTGAGATTAACCTCGAGTATTCTCTAGATAAGCTTTTCCTCAATTTATTTGACTTTTTTAAATTTCATTTTGGCTTGATTTTGGAACATTCCTCAAACTTGTAAGAAGTACAGAGATTTGGATTTTAATTGCATATTGAGAAATTTTAAAATTATTAAGAAAATGTAAAACCATTTGTAATATTAGTGGTCGTAACATATTAAGGTAGACCACTATGGTTGATTCCAACCTATAATTTATATATTGTGGTTGGTCTGGATAGCAGCTCTAAATATTTATATGCTTGCAGACAGAACATCTTTTCTTTGTTGATCATATTCTTAAAATGTTAAACTTTAAATTAATATTCATGTTCTAGTGTCACCTCATTAACAGCAACATAACCTCCCTCTGCTGACCAGTCACAAAACACTACAACAATCATACTAAGGAGCTAGAATGAATCTACCATACCATTAGAGCCTAACTTCCAGGACTCAACAGAAACAACTATACCTATGAAAAGGAAGCACTGCAAATATTATACAGGACTCTAGAGCACTAGTATACCTCCTACTGGAGGGAAACAGAATAAACCACACTTCTGCAAAACCCCATACAGAAACTTCAGTACATGCTAATAGAAAAAGTGCATCTCAGTCACATACACAGAACACAGATAAACCCCCAAATACAAGTTAAAAAAGCAGAAATTAGAAATATGCAGGCGAAAATAGAACTGGAAACCCCAAGTAGCTAGATTCTGCATGCAGTGCAACACTGGAGAAATAGAAACAAAAATGCATATTCCCAAAGCTGACATTTTCCAATCACTAAACTGAAAATAAAAGGGCGTGTTTTCAGAAGGCCACATGCGTAAAATCCGGCCTTTAAGCGTGTGGCTGGCCTAGCGAGCACCGAGCCTATTTTCAAAATGGCCCGGCAATGCACGTAAAGGCCGGTATGCAGATAAGTGCAGGCCTTTCTGAAAGGGGCAGGCTGGGGGGCGTTTTCTGGGTGGGGCGGGGTGGTCTGGGGCAGGACAGGGTGGGGCAGAGCCAGAAGTGTCCAGTACAGCGGCCATTTGCTGCTGTGCCGGGGGATTGCATGCTGGCAGGGTGCTGGCGTGCACAACTTGTTCCTGCTCCTTTGCAGGAGCAAAAGGTTAGTTAAAAAAGTTAGGGGTAGATTAGGATAGGGATAGGGGAAGGGGAAGGGAGTTCTGAAGGAACTAAAAAATGAAATTTCAGACCTATTAGTAAAAATGTGTAACCTATCATTAAAATCATCCTTTGTACCTGAAGACTGGAGGGTGGCCAATGTAATCCCAATATTTAAAAAGGGCTCCAGGGGTGATCCAGGAAACTACAGACCAGTTAGCCTGACTTCAGTGCCAGGAAAAATAGTGGAAAGTGTTCTAAAGATCAAAATCACAGAACATATAGAAAGACATGGTTTAATGGAACAAAGTCAGCATGGCTTTACCCAGGGCAAGTCTTGCCTCACAAATCTGCTTCACTTTTTTGAAGGAGTTAAAAAAGGTGAACCGGTATATGTAGTGTATTTGGATTTTCAGAAGGCGTTTGACAAAGTTCCTCATGAGAGGCTTCTAGAAAAAGTAAAAAGTCATGGGATAGGTGGCGAAGTCCTTCATGGATTACAAACTGGCTAAAAGACAGGAAACAGAGAGTAGATTTAAATGGACAATTTAATCAGTGGAAGGGAGTTTGCAGTGGAGTGCCTCAGGGATCTGTATTGGGACCCATACTTTTCAATATATTTATAAATGATCTGGAAAGGAATATGACAAGTGAGGTAATCAAATTTGCAGATGATACAAAATTATTCAGAGTAGTTAAATCACAAGTGGATTGTGATAAATTGCAAGAAGACCTTGTGAAACTGGAAAATTGGGCATCCAAATGACAGATGAAATTTAATGTAGATAAGTGCAAGGTGATGCATATAGGGAAAAATAACCCATGCTATAGTTACAGAATGTTAGGTTCCATATTAGGAGCTACCACCCAAGAAAGAGATCTAGGCATCATAGTAGATAACACATTAAAATCGTCGGTTCAGTGTGCTGCGGCAGTCAAAAAAGCAAACAGAATGTTGGGAATTATTAGAAAGGGAATGGTTAATAAAACAGAAAATGTCATAATGCCTCTGTATCGCTCCATGTTGAGACTGCACCTTGAATACTTGTACACCTGCACCTTGAATACTTGTACACCTTGTGTACAATTCTGGTCGCCGCATCTCAAAAAAGATGTAGTTGCGATGGAGAAGGTACAGAAAAGGGTGACCAAAATGATAAAGGGGATGGAACAGCTCCCCTATGAGGAAAGCTAAAGAGGTTAGGACTAGAGATGTGAATCGTGTGATCGATCGTCTTAACGATCGATTTCGGCTGGGGGGGGAGGGAATCGGATCGTCGTGGTTTTGTTTTTGTAAATATCGTGTAAATCGTAAATCGGGGGAGGGCGGGAAAACCGGCACACTAAAACATCCCTAAAACCCACCCCGACCCTTTAAAATAAATCCCCCACCCTCCCCAACCCCCCCAAAATGCCTTAAATTACCTGGGGTCCAGAGCAGGGGTCCTGGTGTGATCTTTTACTCTCGGGCCTGCGGTGCAGGGCAAAGGCAGCGCCGGCGCCATTTTGTTTTTTGTCCCCCGACATCAGGAGCGTATGAGATCGCTCCCGGACCCCCGCTGGACCCCCAGGGACTTTTGGCCAGCTTGAGGGGGCCTCCTGACCCCCACAAGACTTGCCAAAAGTCCAGCGGGGGTCTGGGAGTGACCTCCTGCACTCAAATCGTTTTGCCGTACGGCCGGCGCCATTTTGCGCAAAATGGCGCCGGCCGTACGGCAGCACGATTCGACTGCAGGAGGTCGTTCCCGGACCCCCGCTGGACCCCCAGGGACTTTTGGCAAGTCTTGTGGGGGTCAGGAGGCCCCCACAAGACTTGCCAAAAGTCCAGCGGGTGTCCGGAACGACCTCCTGCAGTCGAATCGTGTTGCCGGCCGTACGGCAAAACGATTTGACTGCAGGAGGTCGTTCCCGGACCCCCGCTGGACTTTCGAGTCCAGCGGGGGTCCGGGAGTGATCTCCTACGCTCCTGACGTCGTTATGCCGTACAAAATGGCGCCGGCCATACGCTGTATGGCCGGCGCCATTTTGTACGGCAAAACGATTCGAGTGCAAGTCTTGTGGGGGTCAGGAGGCCCCCCCAAGCTGGCCAAAAGTCCCTGGGGGTCCAGTGGGGGTCCAGGAGCGATCTCCTACGCTCCTGACGTCGGGGGACAAAAAACAAAATAGCGCCGGCGCTACCTTTGTCCTGTCATATGACAGGGCAAAGGTAGTGCCGGCGCCATTTCTACAATGCACCGCAAGCCCGAGAGTAAAAGATCACACCGGGACCCCCGCTCTGGACCACAGGTAATTTAAGGCATTTTGGGGGGGTTCGGGAGGGTGGGGGATTTATTTTAAAGGGTCAGGGTGGGTTTTAGGGTTGTTTTAGTGTGCCAGTTTTTCCGCCCTCCCCCTTCCCCTCCCCCTTCCCCCGATTTACGATTTTTGCCGATAAATCGGGGGAATTCCTATTGTATCGCGCTTCTAACAATTTTTGACGATTTAAAATATATCGGACGATATTTTAAATCGTCAAAAAACGATTCACATCCCTAGTTAGGACTGTTCAGCTTGGAGAAGAGACGGCTGAGGGGGGATCTGATAGAGGTGTTTAAAATCATGAGAGGTCCAGAACGGTTAGATGTGAATCGGTTACTTACTCTTTCTGATAATAGGACTAGGGGGCACTCCATGAAGTTAGCACAATTAAACTCTTGAATTTGTTGCCAGGGGATGTGGTTAGTGCAGTTAGTGTAGCTGGGTTTAAAAAGGGATTGGATAAATTCTTGGATGAGAAGTCCATTACCTGCTATTGATTAAATTGACTTAGAAAATAGCCACTGCTATTACTAGCAACAGTAGCATGGTATAGACTTAGTTTTTGGGTACTTGCCAGATTCTTATGGCCTGGATTGGCCACTGTTGGAAACAGGATGCTGGGCTTGATGGACCCTTGTTCTGACCCAGGATGGCATTTTTTAGGTTCTTATGTTAACTGGAGAAGGCCCCGCCAGCGCACACATGTTATATAATTGCGCATACGTATTTTCCAAGGTCTGTTGTTCATTTGGAACTTTTTTATTTCCTCTTGTCCCTTTTATTTCCTCCCTTTCTCTTTTTTCTGCCTCTCTATCCACTCAGATTTCATTCCTCCTCTCCCTCTCTAACTCTTCAGTCCTCAATCTCCCTGTTTTTATTTCTCTCCTAACATCTCTTTTTCTCATTCCCTTCACAGACTATCTCCTCACTCTCTCTTATATTTTTTTCAATCATCCTATTCCCCCTTTTGTCTTACTCCTTTCCCAGTACCCATTACTTTCTTTCACCCACTCCCTAGTAACAATTTTTACCCTCTGTACTCACCCCAACCCTCATCTACTTTCCTCTGCTTTTCATCCCCTCATCAGCTCCAGCTTCTACCTTGTTATTCCTTCCTTACCCCAACCCCAGCCCTTTTCTGTGTCTTATCCTCTTATCCAGCTTCCCATTACCCTCTTTATCCAACTCTCCATTTCCATTTTCTCTCACCCCATCATAGACCCATACCTTTCTACTGCCTCTCATCTTCTCCCCAGCCCTCCAGGTCCTTTAGACCACCTCTTAATTTCTCCTTACAGTTCAGCCTCCCTTCTCTTACACCAATTTCACATTTATAGCCCCTTCTCAAACCCCCACTCATATCCCTCCCAGCCTAAATAATGCAAACTATGCTTACAACCTCCACCCAATCGCTCAGTCCCTACTCTCTCCAATTCCTACTCAGACCCGCACTCTTCCTAATCCTCAGATCTCCATTTTTCCTCATTCTCCCAACTCTTCCACCCAATTCAGAGTCCCTGCTCTCCCCACACTCCCATTCTATTCCCAAATCCTAACTTTTCTATGCAATCCTAAATCCCAATCAGGATTTCTCCCTCTCCTACCAATCCTTAGGTCTTTGTTCCCCAATCCCCTCCCTCTCTCCAATCACAGTGATTCCCCACTCTCCCCCTCTCAGCTTCAGCTTCTAATATTTGTCTCTTTCCCTTAACTTGTCCCTCCATGCTCTAGTGCCGGTGATGTCAATCATCAGCATCATTCAGCGATGCAGTCTCATTCGCGGACACCTCTCTTCTTCTGCCTGCACAGTTCAGTTATCCACTCTTTGAACTGTGAAGTGCTCTGTACTATGGAGTCCCATGTAGTTCAAACAGTAACTAGAACCATTTAGATTGACCTTTTAATGGAGTAAAAACCACTATTAGACATCTCAAATGCAATCAGCCTTTAACTCTCCTCAAGAACTTTTTGGCATTAACAATAGTTTATTGCACTCATCATGGCGTACTAGTTTTGAAAATTTGCCTCATTGTGAGCAATTTGCTAATCATTGGTCTGAAAAGATATCTCAGTGTTAAGTGGCCATAACTGACATACAGTATGAAACAATGTGCTTGAATACAATGAATAGTCCTAGTTGATGGGAACAATTTTATGTAGCAGCCTGTACTGTGAATGCTGAGGTATTAAACTCTGCATTGCTATCATGCTGCATGTTCTTTTGAGATTTAATATGGCTTTCAACCTCATTTTCTTAAACTTCTTACTAGAGCTGTAAATGTATCTCTCTGAAGGGACTGTACCTGCCTTTGTAGAGAAAACTTTGGTTACTCCAGTGTTGAAGAAAGGAAATTTGCTATTGTCCCATTTCTATTCTCCCTTCCTTGGCAACGGTGTTAGAAAAAATAATTTTGGCCCAACTTACTGATTTCATTCATGACTTCAACAACCTAAATCCGCATCAGTGTGGCTTTAGTACTTATCATAATATGGAAACTTTGTTACTATCGATAACCAATTACATATTGTGTCAACTTGCTGAGGGCAGTGCGATCATTTATGGTGTCTCTTGACATTTCAGCAGCATTTGACTGCATGAGTCACTCTATTTTACTAGCTAGGTTGTAATTCTGGGGTTGGGTGAGGGTATTCTACATTGGTTTAGATCAGGGTTTCCAGGATATCTATAATAAATATGCATGAGACAGATTTGCATACACTGGGTATCCAATGTATGCAGATCTTTCTCATGCACATACACTGTGGCTATCCTGAAAATCCTGACTAGATTGGGTTAGGAATTATGGACCCTTGACCCAAGGTGGGGTTGATGCTACCTGAAGGGTTGGGCCCCACAGGTCCCCACCATCGGGAGGCGAGGATGACCGGGAACAGAGGCAAGCTGGGACTTCGCCAGTCCCGGCCATCGTTTCCCCGCAGGTTGAGCCCTTGGGTGCCGGGGCCGGCTGGACTTAGGATAACTCTGTGTGGCTGGTACCGGAGAGAGTACACGACTGGATGCAGAGAGTGTCAGAGAGGTTAGGTACAGTCCAAGACAGGAGCACTTTCGGAGGGAGAAGGAGAGAGAGTCTCAAGGGGTGCAAGGCCACTGTAATTTTGTAAACCGATATGATGTATTCTCGAATACCGGTACATAAAAACAAACAAACAAACAAACAAACAAATAAATAAATATTTTACCTACTTTCCTATGAGTCAGAATTGATCTCATTAGCAGTTTGCTACTTGCAGCTGAAGACAACTGAGCTCCATGGGCAGAATCAATTAGCTCTCTTTGTTTCAAAACTTCTACATATTGAGACAGTGGGTCAGGAGCAGGATTACTCAGAGCATTCACTGGCACATGATTGTCTTGGCTGAATCCAGAAGCAAATTTTGCCTTGGCAGGTAAAGTTTTACAATTTTTCTGATAACTTGCCAGGTAATTGCCAGGTTCTTGTGGCCTGGTTTTGGCCTCTGTTGGAAACAGGATGCCGGGCTTGATGGACCCTTGGTCTGACCCAGCATGGCAATTTCTTATGTTCTTACTTATGACCTTGATTTTCACAGAGGCTGTGCTGGTATTTCTTGAGAGAGAGCTTTCCTGCTGTTAGAATGTAAGGTTTGCATAACAGGAGCTGGCTTTGAAACTGTGGTTTTCAGATACTCTAGGCTGGATGTGGAAGCCAATTGTGCCTTTACAGCTAAAAGTTTAAACTTTCCTTGGCTAAATTTACTTGTGTCTACATGTGATATGGTTTTCAAAGGAGCTGGATTGGTTACAGAATAAATTGGACAGGCTCTGTCAGAAGGCATATACTGAGAAGACATTTACATTCCCACAAGGTGGGTTGAGGGAACCACATCTGATATAGTCTGAAAATATCTGATAATTTTTAGCTGGACATTTGCTGCATTTCCAATAAGCTGGGGTCTGCAATACAATTGTATCACCAAGAAGGGGAATTAATAGCTTGGGATCTGGCTGGGGTGCAGCACAGGTGCTATAGGCATTTATGGATGCAGAGGTTATAGGCCAGCACTCTGTATAGTCCCACAATTCAAAATTAGGAAAATGACACGCACTGCATTCTAGATAATGTGAAGGATTCCAAATTTAGCAGGCAGGACAAACATAACAAAGTATAGAACCTGGGAAGGCTTCAATTGCTGGGGAGGAACACCATTGCTAGTGCTAGTAATAGAACGAGTAAAATCTGTTCTACACTCACCAGGTTGGTAGGAAGCCCTACACCCATTCCTGTGAAGGTTGTTTGGCCTCTTCATTCTGTCATGGGGCAGCGAGCTGGAGTTAGTGAGCAACCCTGCAGAAGCAGGACAGAACCACAGGTCCGGACTGGAGCTGGTTTTTTGTCTAACCAACCTTCTCCCCTGCAGGTTGAGCCCTTGGGTTCTTGGAGCTGGTAGGACTTGCCTTCTTGGTAACATCATGGTGCTGATGAGGAGTGGGAGCTGTATATAGGCCGAGAGCTGGATTCAAGCAGACTGGGAGCTGGATACAGAACACAGGCTGGGGGCTGGAGGACAAGGGCAAGGCCTGGGAAACAGACAAGAGACTGGACTGGGCAGTGCAAGACAGAACAAGGACTGGACAAGGACAGGACTTAGACAAGGACTGGACTATAGAAAACAAGCAACAATCAACAGGAAATCCCAACAGGGAACTGAGCATGGCAGGTAGGCCTGGGAGGCCACAGAGCAAGGCCATAAGGGCCCAAAGCAAGGCAAGAGGCTAAGAGAGGCCGGAGAACAAGGTAAAAGGCCTGGGTAAGCTACAAGGCAAGACAGGAGACTATATAGGCAAAAATAACCAGACAAGGCAAAGTAACGAGGTAAGGCTGGTCAAGTCAGAGAGCCAAGGTGACTCACTGAAGAGGCACTGAGGGACCGGACAGGCTGGTTGAAGTAAGGCTGGGACTAAGGCATCAGGTGATCCAGGAAAGTGGTGACTTGCACAGCTGGGAGTGGTGCTCACTAAGGATCCCTGGAGGGCAGGCTGCACAGCAGGTGAAACCAGAAGAGAAAGCTATTAGTGTAGCTGCATTTAAAAAAGATTTTCACAAGCTCCTGGAGGAAAAGTCCTTAAACCACTTCTTATCCCTTGTATGAGCTGCTTGTAATCTATCTACCCTTTGGGAACCTGCCAGGGTCTTGTGACATGGACTGGTCACTGTTGGAAACAGGATATTGGGCTTGAGGGACATTTGTTCTGACCCAGTATGGCAAATCTTAAGTACTTATGTCTTTTCTTCAACAAAGAATTTTATTATCCCTATATTATGCAAAGTCATTATCCTGCAAGGTCTTTCAATGAGATTCACAAACTGATATTTTATCTCCCTGTTCTTTAACCAACTGAGAATGAATCTTAACTTGAGCATGCAATGCAAGTCAATCTTAGCAGTGAGGGAACTCTGAAGATTCATTATTGCAGTCTAAAAAGTCTCCAATATGATTAAAGGGAGCTTTGCAGGGGTGGAATGAGTTACTGAAGTTCAGGATCCTCTAGGAGAAATTATTCCAGGAACCTTTTTCTGAACAGAAGACTTTTCCCCAGCTTCTGAAGGTTTTTCCATCCCACCCTTGGTTATGCAAGAATCAGGACTCAATGATAGGAACAGATGGAAAACCAACTTCATGTTCTAAAATCCTTGAAACCATACTGATTGGATAGAAACTGAAAGTCTTCTAGAATTGCTTGGGTCATTGTGGAGAAAGCAGAAGAATTGGATGGGAACAATCTTACAACCCCTTCTTTTTCCCATAACAGCTCATAGAAATCTGAAGAGGACCATGTGCTGCAGATGAAATCCTTCCAAAGGGGTATGACCCTTTGGTGCAGAACTTCAACAGCGTACCGGTGGCTTTGTGCCATAGGATGTTGCTTGATACAGGGAACTCCAGGTGCAATCAGATGACATCTGTACACTGCTCCTCCTCTCCTCAATCAGGCAGACAGGCAAGCAAGTAATCCTGGGCAGTACTATGACTTCCAGCAAGCAAAATGAAGAGCCTCAACTTCACTTCATAAACCAGACTACAGTATGCCGTTTGATATAGGGAGCTCCAAACACCTTCAGATGATGTTAGTGCACTGCTCCTCCTTTCCTCGATCAAGCAGGCAGGCAGGCAAGCAGGTAATCTGGGGCAGGACCCTCAACTCAGTAGGCAAGATGAAGTGCTTCAACTTCACTCCCCCAAGAGATATGCTTTCAGTCTTCCTGTAGTAGAGCTTTATCAATTGTGGGGGCCTGTACTGTACTATGGCACAATCTTCCACAGGAGCTGCGGGAGATCGACGATTACAAGTTTTTTCATTAAAAAGCTTAAAGCTCATTTTTTCAGATTGTCTTCTCTTAACTTTTAATTTCTGTTTTATTTCTATGTGTTTACAGATTTGGCTGTTATTTAGTTTGTGGTTTTTATTTAGTTTGTATTTAGTTTAGCTGTTTCATATATTTTAATATTATGAATAGTTGTAAACTTCTTAGAATTGTTTTGCTATTATTGGTAGTATACAAAACGTTTTAAATAAATAAACCACACAGGTGGAAGAAGAGAGGTATCAGCTGCTGGGTTAATAGTGCTGACTGACACCACCAGAACCAGGGCATGGAACGGGGAGGCCAGAGGTAGGATGCTCACCTTTTTCATTGGAAAGGAAGTTGTAGACTTAGAGGTCATGGTATGAAGCTCCAAAGGGTTAGACTTAGGAATAACAACAAGTGACATTTTTTTCACAGTAATCACAGTCGTGTACTCATTGCCTTCTGAGGTTCTACTTTGTTCCTGGTTCCTGATCCTCGTTGACGCCTGTTTCCAGTTTCCTCGTTCCTGTGTTCCTGATCCTAGGTCTATCCTCGGATTGCCTCCTCGGACCTTGACCTCTGCTTTGCCTGACCACGCCGTTGACTCTCTTCAAGCCTGGACCTCTGCATTGCCTGACCACACCATTGACTCTCTCCAAGCCTGGACCTCTGCATTGCCTGACTACTCCATTGCCTCTCTCCAGGCCCAAACCTCTGCATTGCCTGACTACTCTGTTGCCTCTCTCTAGACCCAGATGTCTGCACTGCATGCCTACATTCCTGACTCTCTCCTCGTCTTGACCTCAGCTTTGCTTGCCACTATTTCCAGATTGCCGCTGGCCCTGACTCCAGCTTGCCTTACGACACCTCAGTCTATGTCCTGGACTTGGCTTATTCAGGCTTCGGCCTGTTCTTGCTTGGGCACCCCCGTCTGACTTTGGTTCTATTGGCGCCCGGGTCTCCGGGACTCCGCCTAATCCAGTATAGACTTCTCCTCTTCTCCATTGTTGCCTCTGGGCTGACCTCGATCCTTCCATCGACAACGACATACAGAGGCCCACCTAAGTCCAGCCGGCACCGGCACTGGCACCCAAAGGCTCAACCCATGGGAAACGAGAGCTGGTATTGGTGAAGTGCCAGCCGGCCTCCGTCCTTCAGCCCTCTCCACCTGACGACAGTGGGGACCCATAGGATCTGTCCTACGGGTTGCGTCAACCCCACATTGGCCCAAGGGTCCACCTCCGGCGCAACACTTTGGTATAAGCCCAAGGGAAGGTCCTGTCAGATGAATCTGATAGACTTTTTTGATTGGGTGACTAAAGAATTGGATTGAGGAAGAGCGCTCAATGTCATCTACTTGGATTTTAGCAAAGCTTTTGATACAGTCTCACACGGGAGGCTTGTGAATAAAACGAGACATTTGGGAGTGAGTGCCAAGATGGTGGCCTGGATAGCAAACTGGTTGAAGGACAGAAGACAATGTGTGATGGTAAATGGAACTTACTCGGAAGAGAGAGCAGTGATGAGAGGAGTGCCACAAGAGTCGGTGTTGGGACCGGTCCTGTTCAATATCTTTGTGAGCGACATTGCGGACGGGATAGAAGGTAAGGTTTATCTATTTGCGGATGATACTAAGATCTGTAACAGAATGGACGTGCCAGAAGGAGTGGAGAGAATGAGACCGGATTTAAGGAAGCTGGAAGACTGGTCGAAGATATGGCAGCTGAGATTCAATGCCAAGAAGTGCAGAGTCATGCATATGGGGTGTGGAAATCCGAAAGAAATGTACTCGATGTGGGGGTGAAGGGCTGATGTGCATGGAGCAGGAGAGAGACCTTGGGGTGATAGTGTCTAAAGATCTGAAGACAGCGAAACAATGTGACAAGGCGATAGCTAAAGCCAGAAGAATGCTGGGCTGCATAGAGAAAGGAATATTGAGTAAGAAAAGAGAAGTGATTATCCCCTTGTACAGGTCCTTGGTGAGGCCTCACCTGGAATACTGTGCTCAGTTCTGGAGACCATATCTCCGAAGGAACAGAGACAGGATGAAGGCAGTCTAGAGAAGGGTGACCAAAAAGGTGGATGGTCTTCATCGAATGACTTATGAGGAGAGATTGAAGAATCTAAATATGTATACCCTGGAGGAAAGGAGGAGCAGGGGGTGATATGATACAGACTTTCAGATACTTGAAAAGTTTTAATGATCCAAAGTCAATGACAAACCTTTTCCGTTGGAAAAAAAATTAGCAGAACCAGGGGTCACGATTTAAAACTCCAGGGAGGAAGACTCAGAACCAATGTCAGGAAGTATGCCTGGAACGCCCTTCCAGAGAAAGTGGTGAAGACCAAAACTGTGAGGGATTTCAAAGGGGCTTGGGATAAACACTGTGGATCCATAAAGTCTAGAGGATGTGATTGAAGAGAAGAGGCATGGGGGTGGCTTGCGTGAATGACGGCTACTACCCGGTGATTAATACCCTTATTCAATAAACATACACATGGTTAATGCGACTCCAACATTGCTCTATGCTTCAACGGCAAGAGGAAATGTGGGAAAAATTATTTGCATTCACAAATAAGCGTAGAAGTAGCTTGCTTGTTGCGGCGGATCCCTCCGGCCATGCATATACTACTGCAGCCTAAATGCTATCATGAAGAAAGATCGCTTACAGGGTGCAAAGATATTCATAAAATTGGATCTCAGAGATGCTACAACCTTGCCGCATCAAGGCCGGTGATGAATGGAACATCGCGTTTAACACTTGCAACAGGCACTACAAGTATTTGGTTATGCCCTTCGGGCTTTGTAATGCCCATGAATTTTTCCAGAAAATGCTCAACGAGATCTTCTATGAAATGCTGTACAGCTGCATAGTCGTATACCTAGATGACATATTGACATTCTCTCAGAATTTGGAATTCCGTTATAGAGATGTTCGCACCATCCTGTAATGCCTTTGAGAGAACAACTTATACACCAAACTGGTAAAATGCCTCTTTGAACAAGAAGAACTCCTGTTCCTCGGGTACATAGTATCATGAGAAGGATTTTGGATGGATCCAGCCAAGGTAAAAGCCATCATTAACTGGCTATGCCCACTGGAACACCAGGCTTTACAAAGATTCCTGGGGTTTGCAAATTAATACCACCAGTTTATCCCTAACTACTCCTCCTTGGCAGCTCCCTTATGGGTGAAGGCAGTAAGGGGGGCCAACACCAAAGACTGGCCATCAAAGGCAATTAAAGCTTTCCATAGATTACAAAACAACTTTGCTGAGAAGCCCTGCTTATGTCACCCAAACCCTGCTCAGCCTTTTATTCTTGAGGTAGATGCCGCAACTCTGGGGATAGAGAGTGTTATCAGCCAGCACAATCTTGAAGGGGTACTTCGCTCATTTTCCTTCTGTTCCAAGAAGTTCTCTTCAGTTGAACGCAACTATAGTATCGGAGATCAAGAGCTCCTAGCAATGAAGTTGGCGCTAGAAAAATGGCACCATCTGCTCAAAGGGGCTCGACAACACATCATTATATACAGGGATCACAAGAAACATGAGCATCTACACCAAACTCAGCAACTGAAGGCCAGACAAGTCCACTAATCCTTGTTCTTTGCCCATTTCAACTTTGAGTTGCGATATCATCTGGCAGTCAGGAATCAATGCGCAGACACCCTTTCTTGTCCTTTCCAGACTAAGAATATTCTTGAACCTCCAAGGCATATAATCGATCCTGCAAAGATACTCCTGGCCACTGCAGATTACACAAGATTACACAAGAAAGTGTGGAAGTGGGCCCATGAGTCCTGTGTAGCAGGTCATCCTGGATGGGCACAAACCCTTGAATTGCTTCAATGACATTATTGGTGGCCCCAAATGAAGCATGATGTCAAAGCCTACGTTGACTTATGTCCTATTTGTGCACAGCAAAAAACTCTGCATGGCCGACCCTGAGGGCTGTTACAACCTTTGCCAACCCCCAGGGAACTCTGGACCCACTTGTCCACGGATTTTATTGTGGATCTCCCTGTCTCTAATGGCACCACCATTATATGAGTGGTGTTTGATCATTTCTCCAAGATGGCACACTTTGTCCCATTACCGGGCCTTTCTTCCATTACATAGCTGGCACATCTGTTTACTCTCCACGCCTTTCACTTATATGGCCTACCAAAGCACAAACTACCATACAGAAGAGTTTAGTTCTCTGTGCGTACTGGCACTCATGCTGCAAAAGATTTGGAATCACATGCTATTATAAAATGGCCTACTACCCACAAGGGAATTGGCAAACGGAACGTATGAACTGAACCCTCAAAACCTTTCTCCATTCCTATGTCAATGAGTGCTAGGCAACTGGGCCAGTTGCCTGCCTTGGGCCAAATTCTCCCATAGCAATCACATCAATGCTGCCACTGGCTCTTCCCATTTCCAGCTGGTCTATGGGAAACAACCTCTGCATCCATTACCACTACTCGTGACAGTTCCTTCACCTGCAGCTCAGCTCTCATTCCAGGAATTGGTTTGTTTCCAAAATTTGGGCAATCAGTTGACTGAGAAAGCCACAAACCAATCAGTTGACTGAGAAAGCCACTACCCGAGTCAAGAAGATGGCAATCAACCAAAGGAGGCCAGCACCCCAGTTCAAGATAGGTGAAAAGGTCTGACTGAGTACTTCACCATCTATGCCTATGGCTTCCCTCCATGTGTTTGGCACCATGCTTTAATGGGCCTTTCCAGTGATATGTCAAGTGTTGCAAGCATGGACAGACGCTTGAGTGTGTGAGCCCTGTGCTGCGGTGTGACTTGCACAACCACAGGGCTAGCTGCAGTTCATGCTGTTGGCGAGTGAACTCATCTGGGCATGGGCTGGCTGGAACAGGAATACTCTTGAAATTGGAATATGGTTTGGCCCTGAATTGCTTAAAGTCTTCGGTGAACCTGCAAGCACAGGAAGTGAGACCCAGCAATGCAACGCTGGTCTCTGGGGTAGCCCTCCGGCCACTCCAAAAGCTCATTTGGACTTGCCGCGTGGGAATGGCTTGTGCGTCAGGACAGATGAAGGTGAGGGCTGAAGATGACTCTGGAGACAAGGACATAACAAAGGCACTGAAGACCTGGATGAGATGAAGGTACTGAAGTCTTAGACAAGATGAAGCTCTGGGAGAACCCTGCGCCACAGTGCGCCCTACACAGACCATTGGCTGGCCGCAGACCACACTGATGGCGGCGCAGACTCTGGACTTGGAACTTGATGAAGACTTGGCATCAGGACTTGAAACAAGATGGAGCACCCTGCACTGCTGCGTGCCCTACACAACTCGTGGGCTGGTCACAGACCGTGACAATAGTGGTGCAGGCATAGGACTCAGCAACAAGGCAGAAGCTAGAACAAGAACTCAGAAGACCAGGACAGGGCCCAGGAACTCAGACTTTGGATTCAGGAACTTGAACTGACTCAGGAACTCAAGAACAGGGACGGCATCCCAGAATTCAGGAAATTGGAACAGGACTTTAAAACCAAGGGACTTCCAGAGACTTGGACCAGCAAACAAAGACTGTGAAAACTCTAGACAAGACAAAGACTTGGAATCAGGAATAAGACATGGAATGCAGGAACGAAGACTTGGACTCAAGAACAAGATGCTGAAGACAGGAACCAGGAACCGACGAGAGACCAGGAACATGGAACAAAGAACACGGATCAATGAAGACCTTGAAGATTCTAGCAAACCATTGTGAAGGCCTGGAGCAAAGACATAAGGGTCCTTTTATAGGGCTGCAGGAAGAACTTTGTCAGAAGGGGCCATGGGGATTTTCTCACCAGAGTCCCCTTAAAGCTGGATGTGAGGCGTGATCAAAGTGCCTAAGGAGATGCTGGGGTGCCTTGAGGCTAATGGCGATACAGGCTGCAAAGAACAGGGCAATGATGGCGGCATCTCTCCTGCTGCAGAGTGGCAGTGCGGATCTGCAGTGATGGCAGTGATAGCAGCTGCTCAAGGTTGCACAGGAACAAAGCGGCACTCGATCGGGGTCAGCAGCATCTGGGAGGTTGAGAGGTAAGTGAGACGCTCACAGGCTTATCCTGTGAGTGGAATCACAAAATCAAGTGGGCCTTGTCACGTAACAGCTGAAGCTAACATCTACATTAAAGATCCATAACGTATTTCACATCTTGCTGCTCAAGCCAGTAGAGCTCTCTCGGCCCTCCAGAGTGCCACCTGAACCCCAGGAATTAATTGCATAAGGAGATACCATAATATGAATGTCAAGAGATTCTGGATTCCTGCAGGAGGGGCAGTTAGTGGAATACTTAATCTCATGGAAGAAGTATGGCCCAGAAGAAAAATCATGGGAGCCATTGTCCAACATATTGGGCCCCAACCTTTTAAAAGAATTTCACCTTCAGTACCCCAGTACATCCAAGGCCTCAAGATGGGGGCTTAAGAGGGTGGATTCTGTTATGCTCGGTGATTTGTGGCCTGCTCCTGTGAACTGCTGCTCTTACCTCCACAGCCAGGCCAGCCACATTCCACTCCAACATGGCAGGATACTGCTGTCTCCTCCTTCGGCATGGCTGCACAATGCCATCCCCTACCGGCAGGCAAGGATGCCAACGGCTCCCCTAGGGCACATGCATGCTGATACTGCAAGATTTAAAGGGCTCACGGTGGGAAAATCCCTGTGGTGCCCTTAGATAATGTCGCACAGTGCTTCCTATGGAAGCCAGCCTGGACGCTTACCCGATTCCTCAGCAACAGATCTAGCTACTCCCAAGTAGTGTGTGTTGCTTCCCAGCTGTTCCTGCCTTTCACTAGCTTGCCTCTAGTCTTTGTTTCAGCCAGTCTCCAGTCTTCATTCCAGCCTGTCTCCAATCTTCTTTCCAGCCTGTCTATAGTCTTTGATCCAGTCAGTGCCATCCTTTGTTGCCTACTTACTCCAGCCCTTGCCTGCCAGCCTCAGCCTATCCATCCCTCTTCCTCTCCTTGGGATGGATACCTGGTTTGACCTGGTCTTCAGATACATATGACTGCTGCCTGCTCCTGACCTCTGCTTGGACTCTGGATATGCCTGACCACCGCCTGCATTTGACCCTAGTTGACATTGGAGCTTCCATTCTGTCATCAACAGAGACCCACCTTTGTCCTGCTGGACCCAGTACCCAAAGGCTCAACCCGAGGGGAACGTTGCTTGCTATAGGTGAAGGTCCAGAGCAGTCTCTGCTGTGCCTGGGTCTGTCTGCCAACAGTGAGAATCTTCAGGGCTCTTCCCTGCAGGTAGAGTCAATCTTGCCTCAGCCCTAGGGTCCACAGGGACAACAGATTGTTTCTTACCAATACAAGCTTGATGAGAACGATTAGTAAGATAAGACTGGAACCAATTTAGAACAGTCCCTGAAATGCCACATTCCCTCAGGCAGTATAGAGGATTTGATGATCTACAATATTGAATGTGGCAGAGATATTGAGGGAAAACTAACAAATCACTGACCACTATCGATGCCACGCCTAAAGATGTCCATAGATGATAATAGTAAAGTTCCAATATTTAGGGATTTTTGAAATCCAAATTAGAATGGGTCAGGAATATGATGTTCAGTCAAAAATTCATTCCGCTGTTGCAAAACAAGATATTCCAGAAGTTTGGCTAAAAATGGTAAAGCCAAATTTGGCCTAAAGTTACATAGATCAGTTGGATTTAGCCTGGGTTTTCTCAAGAGGCGTCTCACCAAAGATCTTTTCAGTGATGAAAGAACTGCTCCTTACTTTAAAGACAAATTTATACTAGCAGCTAAAGTCAGAGATACCATGTCCCATGAAATTTTCAGAATTGAAAATCACAGATATTCAACGTACAGAAAGAGGAATTAATGATTGAATTTATTCTACTTCAGAGACTGAGACCTCATCAAAAACTGACCATAGCTAATCAAGGTCTGCTAACAATAACAGGGGATGGGTGGGAGAAGTTTCATTATTGTCTTCAACAACTAATGAGGTTATGAATCAAATAGAAAAAATACAGTTGGTGTAGATGCATTAATCTCTTTGAGAATGCTTCAAATAATAAATCCATTTGATAATATGACTTGGATCACTTAGGGCCTCATTTTCCAATATCACATGCTATGCGAAAGGCTGTTATTGCAAGTTGCATTATTAGTGCAATTTGGGCTACATTGCCAGTATATCATGGTTCACAATATCTCCTAACAGGCCTGTTTCAGTATGAGAGAGAGAGAGAGAGAGAGAGAGAAAGAACGAGAACCTTGCTATAGTACCTCCTCCCTAGACAGGTATTTGTGGTTAGGGGCCACTTTCACATTCAACATGACGTACGAACAGAACAGTCTCTCTCTCTCTCTCTCTCTCTCTCTCTCTCTCTCTCTCTCTCTCTCATACTGAAACAGGCCTGTTAGAAGATATTGTGAACTGTGATAAACCTTTACCAGCTGTAACGCAAATGAAAGAGGTGTAGTTATTGACAGTGCAGCTGTTTTGCGGCATACGATAAATCCTCCCTACTTTACATTTGCTCCGCCCCCTGAATACAAAATTAAAACATTTGCATTCGCAACTCACGTTAACTGCTGTTAGCGCGATTTGTGGAATTATCACACGCGGTAACTCCTTGGAAAATGAGGCCCTTAGATCCCAACATGTTTTGTCCATAGGACTGCCCCAGGAAATGACTTATTGGGAGTAAGGAGGGTGTTCATAAAGCTTGGATAGTAATAATTTGCTGTATCTTGTGTATGTAAATCCTGTACAGAGAAATGCCATAAAACATGTGGCTATTGTACAGTAATCAGCAAATGAACAATCCCTTCTAAAATGTTTTAAATATAAAAGAATATTATTAAAATACCAAAGAGATGATAGAATTTGGGAAATTTTAGCTGAAGACTGAAACCTCTGTACCCTACCTTCACTATCTTTTCGCAAAAGAAGAGAGCAATTATCACGGAGTACAGAGAAACCAGGTTTTCAAAAGTTTCTCCTTTTCTGGCTAGGGCAGAAGCTTTTGATGGCCCTATTTACTAAGCATTTTTCTCATACACACAAAATGGTAGAAATTACTAGAAAACCTTTGGTAAATAATTCCCTTGATTAGCATGTAGCTAGCAAAATATAATATTAAATTCCTGACTGCTGTGATTCACAATTATTTAATCATCACACATAATTCACATTGGGTTGCCAGCTGGCTCCAGATTTTCAGGACAGTTTATCCAGTCCAGGTTTTACTCCCTGCATGCAGGTACTTTGTGTTTGGGTACTTGCCAGGTACTTGTGGCCTGGATTGGCCACTGTTGGAAAGAGGATGCTGGGCTTGATGGACCCTTGGTCTGACCAAGTATGGCAATTTCTTAAGGTTTTCTGGATGCTGAGAATACCAGATAGAAACAGAAGAAAATGACATAGACAGTTTAACAATTTTGTTTGTAAAAAAAAAGATTCATGATGTCATCACAACTAGGACCATATGAATTATTAGCTTAGCTGGTAGAATCAGGAAACGTGGTCAGGGAATTGACAACTCTAAATAACTCTCGGGAATTATTTATGACTGAGGGTATGCATTGGGCAAATTTTATTTCTAGGCTGATCAACCTTATTCCTATAGTCTGCTAAGGGGGTCATTCTCTAATGCTATCGTACACGAAAAGGGACTTTTCGCATGCGATAGCTAGCTTGGGGCGGAGTCAGGGCGGAGTCGGCCCCAGAAGAGGGGGAGTCGGGGCGGCACCGAGGCCGATGCTGCAGACACATCGCTGGTGGCGAAAGGTAAGATTCCTTATCGCCGCCAGTTTCACAGAGGTGCGATCACTGCTGGCTATCGCAGGACCACCCCCCGCTTCGCCCCCCCCCACCCCCCGTTACCACTGGATTCTCTAAAGTCTGCGACCTTAGAGAATCCAGGCCTAAGTTAGCTTAATAAATACCTAGTGCATTAGCAGAATGCTGTCATCACTGTGATCTTTCACTCTTATGCAAGGGGCGTTTCACATCTCTAAGGGCAGGAGTTAACTATCCAGGCCTCAAAAAGAGACAGTTGTGGACAAACCTAAGGAGAGGGGTGAGCTATCAACAACTTTTGAAAGAATTGCATCCCATGACAATAGCACTGCTTCAACATTCAAAGGCTAAAATTCAATCAATTCAGCATGCATGCACTCAGCAATCTGGTCAGAATCGATGTGCCCGAATTTGGTAAGAGGCTTGTATAAAGATGGATTTTACTTTGCTTTAGAACTGCAAGGATAACACAAGGATATAAAATAATGATCAGACCAAGGATCAGGGGTCACTGTGTGGTAATAAAATTGATTGGCACATATTGAAGCATTAATAAAAGCTATGTCTAACGTATTATCCAGCTTATGGGTCGGATTGTGAATTATATGGTGCCATTTAAGATAAAGAATGATGTCCAATAGATGTTCACACACAGAAGATAAAGTGTTAACAGCAACATTTAATATTGAAGTCACTAAGTATTATCATGCTATTTAAATTTTCCCTTGAACTAATAGAGGGGACAAATTGGCTTGTAACAACCTTGAGGAATGGTATATGAGGCAAATACTGTACTTAAGAAGTCAAAGGAAAAACTAAAAACTCATAGGTATTCAACTGACATTTTCCATGACTTTTTAAATACTATCAAAAGGCCTCCCTTACACCCCTTCTTACCTGGCTGTGAAACAACAGCATAATCAGGTGGAGAGAGATAATTTAACCCAACTCGGTCTGAATCAATTAGCCACGATTCGGTTAGGAAAAAAAATCAGGATGGTCCCTTACAATTAAATCATATAGCAGAGGCACTTTTTTTCTTTACTGATTATGCATTGACTAACATAATAGAAATCAATGACTTACAAATATTACAAACAGAGTGGTGACAAACAACTAGAATGAGACAAGTGGGCTGTGTATGCATAGACTTATACAAAACTCCAGACAAATCTCCATGTCTGCTTTGTCCAATGATGATAGGAAAAGCAACAGGAGTAAAGTTGGTAGAATGCGCACGAAGGACGCATGAAGGACACACAAAGGAGATCCTTTTTTTGCGCTTCTTCATACATGCAATAGAGTGCATGCACTTCCAATGCACCATGCCTCCAATATCCACCGGCTCTTCACCACGTCCCTCCCACAGTGATGACATCAGTGGAGGGCAGAGCCAAGTCCCTGGGATGTTAATCAAGCTAGCGGGCAGCTGAGCGCAGTAACTACAGATCCTCCTTTTGTTAGCACTGGAGCAGACAAATGGACCGCTGTCTCACCATGGTCAGGGCACAGCATGACAGCATGCAGGTTAAATTATGGTTGGGACTGGTGTCCACCACCAGCTCTTCACATCCCCTGCAATGATGACATGAGCAGGGGGGAGTTAACATTTTCCCTAGCATATGAGTAAAGGAAATGTGTGCTGAAGTTCAGCATACAATTCTGTGTACAATTCTGGTCGCCGCATCTCAAAAAGGATATAGTTGCGATGGAGAAGGTACAGAGAAGGGCGACCAAAATGATAAAGGGGATGGAACAGCTCCCCTATGAGGAAAGACTAAAGAGGTTAGGACTTTTCAGCTTGGAGAAGAGATGGCTGAGGTGGGATATGATAGAGGTGTTTAAAATCATGAGAGGTCTAGAACGGGTACATGTGAATCAGTTATTTACTCCTTCAGATAATAGAAGGACTAGGGGGCACTCCATGAAGTTAGCATGTGGCACATTTAAACTAATCGGAGAAAGTTCTTTTTCACTCAATGCACAATTAAACTCTGGAATTTGTTGCCAGGGGATGTGGTTAGTGCAGTTAGTATAGCTGTGTTTAAAAAAGGATTGGATAAGTTCTTGGAGGAGAAGTCTATTACCTGCTATTAATTAAGTTGACTTAGAAAATAGCCACTGTTATACTAGCAACAGTAACATGGGATAGACAATGTTTGGGTACTTGCCAGGTACTTATGGCCTGGATTGGCCACTGTTGGAAATAGGATGCTGGGCTTGATGGACCCTTGGTCTGACCCAGTATAGGCATGTTCTTATGTATGGGGCCTAGGGTCAGTCTTATTTTTCTTAATGATTTCTTTATTTTATGTAATCTGCCTTGTGACTATCTTGAAATTGGCAGAATATCAAAGAAAAGAATCTAGCAAATGAAAAAATTCAAGCGAACAAAACATTTGGGAGGCAGGCAAAATGGTCTTCAGATGAAATACTATTTCATGAATGGCAAAAAAGAATAAGCAAAAGAATTCTGAAATTTTGGGATTAACAAACAAGCTCAGCCAATTATACAAAGTTTGTGCAGGGAGGAAAGAACATTACTTGGCTGCAGCGGGGCCTGATGATCCCGCCCCCTTCCATTCACATCATCACAGCCCAACATTACATTGAGGCCCACTGTGGGGGCAGGGTCACCTCTAGCTGGGTCACCACTAAAGGGACAAATCAAACGTGTTGTCCTTTTGGAAGCTCCTTTGGGGCAACCAGGATGACTGCCTACATAAGGTAAGGAGAAATTACTACTTACCTGATAATTTCCTTTCCTTTAGTAAGCGCAGGTCAATACCAATGAGTGGGTTATGCACCTCTGTCAGCAGATAGAGATAAAGCAAAAGCTGTCATCACTGCTATATAGTCTCACCCTCACATCAGCCCACCAGTATTCTCTGGAAAAGCCAAACTGTGGACAAAACTGATTATACTTGAATATTATCATCAGACAACCAGTTAAATTGCTGGTTCCTATGATTTTATTGACCTTTATTGCTGTTTTATATTGTTGAAATTTATGTTTTCATCTTTTGAAATGTCTGTAAGCCGATGTGACGGTAAGTCCAAACATAGGTATATAAAAGCCTAACAAACAAATAACAAACAAACCATTCATGTTTCTCAACTGACAGGAACACTGACCTTAGCCAAAAGAAAGAACAAATCTAGCAAACCTAGGGCTAGAGAAGCCACTTACCAGTTTTCAATGACGAACAGGAAACATACTCTGCATAGCTCGCCCGAAGAAAGGCTAATAATATTCAAACATTGGCATCTGAGGACGGGCCTGGGATTGACTTGCCCTTACTAAAGGAAAGGAAATTATCAGGTAAGTAGTAATTTCTCCTTTCTTACCGTTCGGGCACATCAATCCCAATGAGTGGGATGTACCAGAGCTAATCTTGAGAAGGGAGGGAGGCAGCCAGCAGTCCATTCAATCCTGCCTGCTCAAACGTGGCGTCCTCCCTAGCCCTAACATCCAAGTGGTAATACTTGGAGAAGGTATGCAAAGATGACCATGTCGCTGCTCCGCAAATTTCAGCAGGTGATAAGAAATAAAAAGAAAAAAACACACACACACCCCAGAACCCCTATATCCTTCCAACTATACACTCAAAGATAAGAAACTATTTGCACTTAAAATGATGACTAGAAAATGTTAACAATGTTAAATGTTATATTACTAGTTACCATGTTACTGTTAGTAAAGTTAAACGTTAACAAACTGTATCTGTTAATGCACAATATTAATGTTATAACCTAAATGTAAGAAGTTATTATACTGTAAATCGGAGTGAAGGTTTGTACCAAACTTCGGTATATAAAAACACACAGATAAATAAATAAATAAATAAATAAATAAACAAAGCTCTGCCCATGATACCAACTGAGCCCTCATGGAATGTGGTCTAATCTGTTTCCGTAAGGCAACCTCAGCAGCCACATAGGCTGCCATAATGACTTCTTTAACCCAGTGGTCCATCATTGCCCATGTCACAGGTGCTCCCTGCTTACCTCCACCAAGGAGCACAAACAGGTGATCAGACTTCTGAATAATCTTAGTCATGTCCAAGTACTGCAGAAAATGATGCTTGACATCCAAGGAATGCAAAAGGCGGTATTCAGCTTCATCTCTGTTACCGTCCAAGGCAGGCAGAGAAATGGACTGATTCAAATGAAAGTCCGAAACCACTTTGGGATAAAAGGAGACAACAGTCTGAAATTGAACCGCACCTGGAGTCATATGGAGAAAAGGCTTATGGCAGGAAAGAGCCTGCAGCTCAGACAACTGATGTACTGAACAGATTGCTACAAGAAATACTATCTTCAAGGTAAACAGCCACAAGGAAAGAGTATGCAGCTGTCAAAAGGTCAAACCAGCCAAAAACTTGAGGACCATGTTAAGGTCCCACAGAGGAATTGGAAAGCGAAACAGTTGCAAAGATGCTTAACTCCTTGCAGAAAATGAGACACATCCAGATGGGAAGACAAAGGCCCTTGATTGACTCTTCCTCTATAAGAAGCCAGGATTGTAATTTGAACTTTCAAGGTGTTAAGGGCCAAACCCTTAAGCAAGCCGTCTTGTAAAAATTCCAAAATCAACAGAATATCCATCTTGAGTGGTTGAGTGCCTTGCTCAGAACAGCAGGCCTCAAAGACCCTCCAAACTCTAACATAGGCTAGAGAAGTAGAAAGTTTATTGGGCTAGAAGAAGAGTAGAAATTACCGCAGGCGAGAAACCCCGCTTCAACAACCGAGCCCTTTCAATGGACAAAACATAAGACAGAATCAACCTGGCTCCTCATGTAGATCCATCTGAGATGGTGGTCTGAGGGGATTGCCCACCAGAAGACTCTGGAGATCGGCATACCATGGTCATCCAGCCCAATCTGGAGCCACTAAAAGGATGGTATTAGCTTGACTGGAAATTTTCTGGACTAGCCTGCCTATCAGAGGCCAGAGTGGAAACGCATAGAGAAGGGCCCGTTTGGCCACTCTTGAAGAAGAGCATCGATGCCCAGCACTTTTGGGTCCTGCCTGCAACTGAAGAAGTGTGGAACCTTTACATTGTTGGATGTTGCCAACAGGTCTAGATTCGGTAGACTACAACAGTTCACCAGGAGCAGAAAGTCATTGTCTCCTGGGTCCAAGTTTCTCCTGCTGAGGAAATCGGCTCCGATATTGTCCTTTCCCACAATGTGAGAGGCAGATATGCTTAGGAGATGCTGCTCCGCACACACCATGAGCGCATCTTTCTCCTCCAACACCTGTTGACTCTTGGTTCCACTCTGATGATTTATGTAAGCCACCACTGTCGTATTGACAGACATTATCCAGACCGCCTGAGCCTCTAACCACTCAACGAACCACAGGCACATCAACCAAACTACTCGTGCCTCCGGTCTGTTGATGTTTCACTGCCACTCTGCTGCATTCAGGGCCCTTGCACCACCAACTCCTGACAGTGAGCCCCCCAGTCCCAGAGGCTCGCATCTGTCATGAGTACTAACCAATCTGGCATCATCAGGGAAATTCCCTTCCTGAGATGATCCACGTGTAACCACCAGTCTAATTGGGATCTCACCTCTAATGGAAGGAGCAACCTCACCACATAGTTCTGTGACCTTGGAATCCATCAGGAGAGCAAAGCATGATAAAGTGGGTACATATGTGCCCTTATCCAGGGAACCACTTCTAATGCAGCAGCCATCAAGTCCAGGACCCGTAAATAAGACCTCATGGTTGGATGAACTCATAGCATCAGTGTGTGAATCCGAGACTCCGGCAGAAACACTGTCCTGCCTTGTATCAAATCAAACCCCGAGATACTCCAGGGTCTGAGATGCTTGCAAATTGTTCTTGGCCAGATTTACCACACAGCCTAGTTCCTGTATCAAGAAAACCACCCTGCAGGAAGCATAAAGACTCTCTTCCAATGTTTTTGCTCAAATCAATCAGTTGTCCAGAATGCCCTCCTTGCGAAGTGCCATCACTATCATGACCTTGAAAAAGGTTATGGGTGCTGTGGCTAGTCTGAAAGGCAAGGCCTGAAACAGGTAATGACAATCCAGGATAGCAAATTGGAGGAACCACTGATGTTCCTGCTGTATGGGAAAATGCAGATATGCCTCCATCAGATCCAGAGGCGTGAGGTATTCCTCTGCTTGGACAGCCATTATGATAGAACACACCATTTCCATCCTGAAATGTGTGACTTGTAGATGACAGCCGATGCCTTAGAGATCCAGTGTGGGCCGAAACGACCCTTCCTTCTTGGGCACAACAAAATAAATGGAATATCGGCCCATATTTCACTGGGATTCGGGAACGGGAATCACTGCTTTCAAATTCAACGGTTTCCACTTCTACCCTCTTCTGAGGGGAATTGCATGGAGGCATCTGGAGGAATAGGAAGAAATTCTAGAGCATACCCATTTCAAATCACTTCAAGAATCCATTGATCCAAAGTAGTCTGGACCCACCTGTGATAAAACCGGGATAACATAAGAACATAAGAATTGCCAAACTGGGTCCCAGCTATGGGGGGGGGAAGGCTAAAGCCTTCACCGCTGAGCCTATCTCGGCTTACAACCACTAATTGGAATTTAGATCCACACCAATCAAGGTTATCAGACTGAAGGCACTCTACTGAGGGAGAGACCGCATGGTATCACCTCACAAGGCAAGCAGTGCTACACAAACATCTCATCTTTCCAATATCTCCTTTCCAACTTCATTCTACTTTTCTTTTTTTTTATTCATAGGCAATCCCCGAAGGAAAATACGTGTCCATCATCTGCTAGAGTAAGAGAATACTGGGGGACTGATGTTGGGGGCTCTATACCCATGACGTCAGCTTTTGCTCTGTCTCCATCCGCTGGCAGAGGTGCATAACCCACTTGTTAGGATTGACCCATCGAAATGCTAAGGAAGGTACTGTTCTTTCTTGGAACCTGTTGATGGGTTTGTGGGAGGGTATGGAAAGATGGTTGATAGATTTTGATTTATTGTTATGAGTTGTTTGGGATTATGGATTGCTTTGGGATTTTTTTTTTATATATTTTATAATATATTTTGATAATTTGCTTTGCATTATTTTTATAATGTATTTGGATGTACCTTATTGAGGTACTTGTAACATGCTTTGAGTACTATTTAGTAGAAAGGTGTGGAATAAATCCAAAAGTGGAAGAGACAGTTGAGAGGGGAAATGATAGAGGGTTATAAAATCATCATTGGGGTGTAACAGGTAAATAGGAAATATATTTATTTATTTATTTATTTATTTTTAATTTTTTATATACCGAAGTTCTTGTAGGGACTACAAATCACTCCGGTTTACATAGAACAAAGAACTGCTCAACAGAGAGCGGAGCTTTACATGGAACTGTAGAACATATGGAACAGTATAACTGGTAGACAATTTAACATAATGATAACTTAAAATAATAGTTTAACTGGTAATAAATAAAGAATTATATTGGGTCCTACGTTCTCTCTCTGGGCCTTCCTAGGCCACTGGCGTGTGCCTTTTCAGAGTATTTAAAGGGCCAGTAGCAGGAAGTGCTCCTGGCCCCACCAGAATCCAGCTGGTCTTCATTTCCTGCTTCAGCCCTTTATAAGGGCCCTGCCTGCCTTCATCCAGGGCCTTCAGATCGGGTTCCACAGTTGTCTGTGCTCCGTGACTGGTCCAGGTTCTCCATGGTCTTCTTTTGTTTAGATGGCTTCATGTTCAGTGTCTTCATGTCCCTGGTCTCGTCCTCTGTTGGAGCTCCTTCGCTGCTTCCTGATGTTCCATGTATTGATGTTCTGCGGTTCTATTCATCCATTGTTTGCTCCAAGTCCAGATGTCCTGATGTTGCATGCCCTGATGTTCCAGTTCCTGATGTTTCGAGGTCCCGTTCCTTCGTCGCTTGTTCCAAGTCTTCATCTGAGTCTTCCTAGCACTCAAGAGTTCCTCCAGGTCTCTTGACCTTCCAGCTCCTTGAGTCCTCCAGATGGCCATCCCGAGGGTAGTTCTGTTCTGTCCGGTTCCTGTTTCCAGTCATTGGAGCCTTGTCTGGCTGGGTTCCCTTCCTGCACTTATCCCGCTCTCCACGTGGTCTGCGACCAGCCTTCCAGGTTGTGTAGGGTGTGCAGTGGGACAGGGTGGTCCGTGACCGCCCATTGGGTCCGCTCGTGTCGGTGGGCTGTGTAGGGCGTCCTGAGAGACAGTGCCTATGTCTGAACCTTCCCAGCTCCTCGTCTATGTCCAGAGTCTTCCAAGCTCCTCGTCTATGTCCAGAGTCTTCCAAGTTCTATGTCTGTGTCCAGAGTCTTTCATGTTCCAAGGCCTCCGTCTGCCCTTGTCCTCTGTCCGGCCTGCCGCCTATTGCCGTTACCCAGTGGCAGGTCTGAAAGGGCTTGGAATGGTCGGAGGACTGTTCATTGATCAACATTGCGTTGTTGGTCATCCTGGGGCTTGCAGGTCTGGTAGAGGTTCAGCCTTGCTTAGCTCTACCTTGCTCGCACCAGCTCACCTCCCGCGGTGTGTCTTGGGGCTCCTCCATGAGTCATGCCGTGGCCCAAGGGCTCACAACACCTGTTTCAGAAATGACCATGCCTCCGCATTCAAAACAGTATCCAAAGGCCATGGCCACAACAGTATCCGAAGGCCGCTTTCAGAACAACATTGGGGGAGAAGGTGATAATACAAAGGAGGAAAATAATCCCTGGGTATTGCAAATGAAGGCTGATGGTGTCGGATCACAGCCCTGATTCTGACTGAGCTGGAAGTACAAAGAAGCTTTAGGAAACTGCTGGGTCAAAAAAACCCCAAAAAACCAAAACAAACAACTGTTTTGGTAATGCAATGTTTTGCTATTTAAAAAGTGAATGCACCCTTTTGTTACTTTAAAGACTGCCTTCCTTGAACAAAGTTCAACCCAAAGCAGTTTACCTCACAAAATGATAAACATAGTAGCTACATAATACACAAAATGATAAATATAGTAAATACATAATACATGAAATACATCATTAAAAATACATACAATAATAAAAACAGAATACATTTTTGAGCCCAAACTCTGCACATCCTACTTTCACTAGGGAATCCAAGTTATCTATGACAACTATAACAAAGAATGGATGAAGCATTCTAACTTTTAAATTAACAAAGTTGCACTGCTTGTGTAGTGAAAAATACTGCAATACATTCCTGAACCTAGACAATGCTGACAATGTATTCCATTAAAGGGAGACAGCTAGCAGTTCAGGCTGTAATCATGTGTGGTGTGGAAAGCATGAGAAATATAATCAAACCAATCCAAATTTTAGGGGATTTTTATGTCATACTTTTCTATACGATCCAGTCAAAACAAAACCTTTTGGTTTCATAGTGATATCATAAATAGCATCTGTTATGTTTCATTTCCTTATGAGCCCTCTGAAAAAGGGACCATAGCTGGCTCTGTTTTTAAGTGAGAGATGGCGCCAGACCTAATGTTTTCCTCATTGCATGCAAGGACCTGGAATTCTAATTTCCGTATATGTAACAGGTTAAAAACCAGGAGTGGATCAACCTGTCAGTAAACCATGGAGCCAGTTTGTGATCCTATTAACAGCAACATTTGATTTTTTTTTATTCTAACACACATTGCAGGGCTTTCAAATGTGAATACATTACTGACGTGCAATACAAAAACGAAGTAAAACATTGCTATTTCACAAGGCTTATACAGAAGAGAGGGACAATGAATGCTGGTGATGATTTCACTGTTAAACAAAATGACTGGATCTCTGTTGACTGGATCACCTACTTAAGCGCAACATAAAATCTGAAAAATGGAAAATATTTGTAGTTGTAGTTATGGTCTTATTACCCTCCACATCCCAAATAGTTACAAAGAGAATTAGTGGCATTTCTCCATTAAACATTCTCAGACTGTGGGGGATGACAGGCTCCTCTAGGAACTTCATGAATTTCATAGCATAGGAGACAGCCGAAAGATACACCAGAGGAATTCATCAAAGGGTATAAAGGACACAGACATGGGCAGAATATACCTAGCCACAGGGTGCTACTATAGGTCTTTGTTTTGAGTGTTTCTATGGTAGCGAACAGCATGTTTTTTAAATGGCATGTGCTGCAATATAAAAGCTAACCATAATATACAGTATAAGATCCTTTAAAGCAGGAATAGCTTGTGAAGGCTGTGGCTTTTCTCATTGTTCATTAAAAGGTAAATAAGTTTGAAGCTCATTTATTTTTTGTGCATTTGTCATCTCTTTGCAGATTAGACGAGCAATGACAAGTGAGCAGTCATAGAAAGCCACAAGTTTGTAAACTAGCAATGACCATTGCTGACTTGCACAGCCTTTTCATGTGTTTCATACATGACCATTTGTGATGACATGTGGCACCTAATTCAAAACCTTGTCCTAGCTATGCATCAGGATTTTATTTTCCAGAAAAGACTGAATTGCTCAATCTCATTGAACTCATTCTTTTATGGAGAATAAAGTCCTTTGATTTTTGATTATTTTATAACCTTTATGTTATGTATATTTTTGCAGTTTTTCTTGTTTGTGCAAGTCTTGTATTGATTTGCATCAGTTTTAGTTATGTTGTTTTTATTGTCATGTTTTATCTATCTTGGTTTCACATTTTTTATTTTCTGTTACTCATATTTGTTTATCCTGTTTTGGAAGATTTTTTATGTTATGGAACTTTTTTTTTTATTGTGCATCACTTTGATTTATTTGAAGATAGGTGAGTTATCAAATTCAATAAACTAAACTAAACATCCAGTTGATTTTGGGCCATGTGCAAAGTTTAAATTAGGTCCATGAAGTTTTAGAGAAACAATAGAATGAGCAATTGTACACTTACTTTTTCTGTTACATTGTTAGACAAATTAAAAATATAGAGATCCATGATCAGCCACCAGCCAGCTAGCAAATAGCTAGATTCATCAACATGTGATAAAGTTTGCATGAATAACACCCATGATAAGGAGTGTGAGCTGCTGTGAGAGTGAGAGAGAGTTTTTATAAAGCTCTCATAGTAGTCAACTATTTATACCACTATAGGAGGGCCAGCTAGTAACTCAAGGTGAGGTTTTGGTGGTGGTCTAGGGTTTAGGGGCCAGTTATACATGCACAGTGAGATGAACAAACAGTATGGTACACATCAGTGACATGGTTTTGAAAGAGGAAAGTCACACAAAGATGAGATTTCTACAATGTTCTCTCTTCCTGTCCTGGTAGAGAGTCCATCAAGCTAGGGCGAGAGAACATTGTAGAAATCTCATCTTTGTGTGACTTTCCTCACTCAAATTCACATCAAAGCTTCACTGATGTCTCCTGTGCATTTGCACCACGCTTTGCAATAAATATCGCATGCATTATGGCCCTAATGCCTGCCATAATGCATTATGATGAAAGACCCTGAAAGTTAGCTGCATAAACTTATCCAGTTAACTTTGCTGGGATATTCAGTAGCATGACTGCACTGCTGATGTGTCCTGCTATGTCAAAGTTTATCCGCTAACTTTAGGACTACACTTTGGCAGCCCTAAAGTTATCCAGCTATGTCAGCAAGATAATGCTAAATATCAGTGTTTATCCAGCTAAATTATGTTGTCCATCAAGCTAGGTGGAGAGACCCTTGCCCAAATCTCATCTTGGAGTGAGTTTCCTCACTCCGAAGGCCAGCTAATCTTCACAAGAGACCACTGTTCTGTTCGTACGTCTCATGTAGAATGTGAAAGTGGCCCCTAACCCCCTACACTCTTATCTAATCCCCACCTCGAGTTACTAGGTGGGCCTATCCTAGGGATACAAATACCTATCTACGGGACATGCTATTATGGCCATGTATCGCTAAATGCGAATACACAACATTAGCATAGACCATGCCCCTTTTGCTATCGCATGCGGTACTTACCGCATTTTGATAAATCTAGGCCTTGGTCGGCTAAGTCTGGGATCATCAGATCAGCAGAATTTTAAATCCTGCGATTTTAAAACTTGGAACTCAGCAGGACAAACTACTTTCAATACTGACCTCATTATGTTTATTATTTATCATATCAGAAATTTTAAATTCTAAAGCATACCTTATTTACTGTACTGTATGGTGCTAGCATGATACCTTATTCAATAGCAATTATAAAGAAATTGCATAAGATTTAGCTAGCACCATCCTGCATCATCTTTTGTTACCTGCAGAGTGTTGCGTCAGAGGTGGACTCTTGGGCCAAGATGGGGTTGAGGCAACCCGTAGGTGAAGACCAATGGGTCCCTACCATCGGCAGGCGGAGTGGGCTGATAGACAGAGGCCACTGGAGCTTCACCTATACCAGCCCTCATTCCCCGCGGGTTGAGCCTTTGGGTGCCGGAGCTGGCAGGATTTAGGTGGGCCTCTGGATGTAGTCGAGGTATGAGTTGGTTCAGCCCAGAGACAGCAGGAGAGAGATAGTACAGTCTTACTCTGGACAAGGTAGTGTCCTGGAAACTCGGGCGCCAAATGGAACAGAGGCAGACAGGGGGCGCTCGAGCAAGAGCAGGCCGAAGCCTGAGTAAACCATGTCCAGGGAGTAAGCCGGAGAGGCGTTGAAGAGCAGGCTTGAGTCAGGGCTGGCGGCAATCCGAAGGCAGTGGCAAGCAAGGTTGAGGTCTGATCACGGAGATAGTCAAGCATGGTCAAGTGAAGCAAAGGTCTGGGTCTGAAGATAGGTAATAGCATAGTCAGACGAAGCAGAGGTCTGTGTCTGGAGATAGGCAATAGCAGAGTCAGGTGAAGCAGTGGTCTGGGTCTGGAGATAGACAGTAGCATAGTCAGGCTTCAGCAGAGGTCTGGGTCTGTAGATAGACAGTAGCATAGTCAGGCGAAGCGGAGGTCTGGGTCTGGAGATAAGCAATAGCATGGTCAGGCGAAGCAGAGGTTCAGGCTCGGAGAGAGTCAATGGTGGGTTCAGGCGAAGCAGAGTCAAGTCCGTGTAATCAATCCGAGGAATGAAGCAAGGTAGGAACAAGGAGACAGGAACCAGGAACAACGAGGAACAGGAACGTAGAGACGAGATGAATCTCTAGGAGGTAATGAGTACTCGACCAGCGAGGAGACCTGTTGCAAAGGCAATGCTAGGGAGTGGAGCCTGCACTTAAATACTGTCGCTGAGTTGACGTCATCATCCAGGGCCGCGGCTAGGTTCCCACTGCGGTCCCTACTTAAACATCAATGGTGTGAGTATGTGAGCCTAGGGAGGAGCACGGTGTGAGTACTAGCGTCTCTCCACGGGCCACACAGAGAAGCCCGACGAGAAGTGGTGTCTGGGTCAGGAATGCCAGTAGCTGCGGCAGGGCCAGAGGCACCGGGGGAGGCCCGAGGACGGAGCTGACGGCCCACCGCCGCCAACAAGGAGGAACCAGGAGCTGGAGTCAACTTAGAAAGGTGAGGGGGCCGTGCCGCAGACAGCACACATAACACAGAGATGTATGTGCCATATCAGTCCCACATCTGTTACAAGTAAAATACTGGACTATCTAGGAATCACTTGAGCGGATTTAAAACAAAGCTGTATGCTCTGGGTTCGGTGCAACACTTCAAAAGTACATATGAGAGTCAGCGACATTCAACCAGAATCATAAAAAAACGTTTTGGTCCAGCAGCTTCCAGCTCAGTGGGAACCGACATTTACTGGGCTATGGTACCATGAGATTTCATTTGCAACTACCCACGTTTCTCCTCCTCTGCCTCATCTAGCCAGCTAATCCTCAAGCAGGGAGCACAGAAAGTGGTTTCCATTGGAACCCTGTACATGTACATCCCGAGTCTGGCAGCTAGGTGCTGCCAGTGTGTGATGGCCAAGACTCCTTTCCATCAGAAATTGTAAGCATTACCTTCACAGCATCCCCAACACTGGCTGACCCAAACAGCAAAGGCTAGGATCGGAAAATGAACTCAGATCTCCTGCATGACAAAGTGCAACACCGCTAGTTATCAGACTGATAACTAGCGGTGGTTTTTTTTTTTTAATTATTTAGACAGTAGTCCCACAATTGCCATGGTTCTCAGGGAGAAGTCATGTTATAAAGGCTATAAATTTAGCTAACATGCACAAAAGCCAATTGACATCACACACACATTATGTGAACCGATCAAAGCCCATTCTGTGATAGCTAATTAGTGTTTTGAACATGGTTTCTTCCAAAGGTATTGCAGAACATCAGTTTATAAAATGTGAAAACTAATGCCTCGGTAGCATAATTTTTAATTATTAGAGGGTATATATACTAGGAAAGATGTCAATAAAATTTTTTGGCAAAGTGGCCCAAAATCTACCAGGGTAAGATATCCTGATAAAATCATGCTTTATGCCTCCAGGGATCCTCCTTGACAAACACTTAAACCTCCCAAGGAATGAGGAACCAAATGCTAGGGATGTGCATTCGTTTCATACGTTTCATATTACATGCTTGTATAGGAAACGTATGAAACGAATGCACATCTCTACCAAATGCTGCCTCACAGTGGGGGGAAGTCCCCCTTAATGATTAGGGCATTGTGGGGTAGGTTCCCCCAAATAAGGATGATGCAAGCGAAGCAGAAGAACAGCAGAGCAAACAAGATGGAGAAATGGAAAGAGCGACGGAAGGCACAACAAATCTTCATGTTAAGAAAGAAAATAAAAAGAGGACAAAGAGATTGATACAGTTTTCAAATGAGATGACTGAAAAAGTAAGCATAAAATAGAAATTAGCATTTAAAACAAACAAGGGGATGTTAGAAAAAGGAGTACGTAGCACACTCAATATGTCTGGGAGTTGGGTTTTCCTCATGTTGACTGGATCAGTGTAAAATTGGTGCACAGTCAGGAAAGGCCAATGAGGACCTGGCAGGTTGGATATCTGGGTGGCTGTTTAATTACTGTGGGACCTTGCTGTTGGACATGGTGACAGGAAGGGTCAGGGTATGAACTAAAAAGGGAACCTTGCATCTTCAGCTTTCCTGGAGGGCGGTACCATGGAATGAAGATGACAGAAACTTTCTTGGATAAGAAGTAACATCATACAACGTAGCCAGGATATATCCATGGCAATGTGAACAGAAATAATCGGGTATACAGGCTAGATTATTTGATTTTTTTTTTCTTCCATTATCTACTATGCATGTTACTATCTAAGTAACAGGCTTCCATTGATAATTCCTGAATAAGTATAATGATTAAGGCTCGGTCTTGAATAACCTTCCTGATTAAGTTGAAGGTTAGCGGAATCTGAAGCAGATGAGAATGAATCTAGGGAAATAAACAGCATTCATAGCTCCTGCTTGCCTGTCTGATTTTGAGGAAATCATGATTAATGAAACAAATTTAGTGCTGGTGAATGAAAAACTTATGCAATGCATGGAGTGACTGCTTTTCCTGGCTATATGAAGCGTCTGCTCAGTTACTGTATTTTAAAGCTGATATGTACATTGCTGATAAGAAACAGGTTTTTCTCTGCTCACTGTATATAGTTTAAAAAATGGAAAACTTTAATATAATATAACTATTATTTGTTGTGTGAATTGTTTAAGTATAGCAGAAGTTTGGTTTTCTTCAGCTTTGTTTTTCTACCACTCTTTTCTCTCTTTTTCTAAAATATAAATAAGCCAGATCTTGGATCACTCTCTCCACTCCCCAGTAGCTCTCCATCCCTTACAAGAATTCAGTTTCGCCCCAGATCCCGAACCCTTCCAGTAACAGATAATATAGGCAATCATTATTACTTTTTTAAACAACTTGGGCCCAACAGGAATCTATTGTTGCTGCCATCAGCACAGATACGTTGGGCCTGTATCCTCATGTTCTGTGTGTATTCTCCCTCAAATCTGGAACCAAATGCCACATAAATAATTCTGTTTCCTAGAATGTAGCCAGACTCAAGACCAATGGGTTGTGCTCCCCTGACAGCAGTTGGAGACAGAGTCAGGTTTCAAAGCTGATGTCACCATAGATACACCCTTGCAGTTACCTCGGCCTTTCAATATTTCTCCATCTCCAGCAGATGTAGACATGCTTTCCCTTTGGGGATTGCTGTACCTTTTGGAAGAAGAAATTCTACTTTTAAATTGGAGAAAAGATTGAGCCCCACTCTCCTGAGGTGATACCTAAAGGTCCCTCCCCCAGTTGAGAATTCCTGAGGTGGTTTCCGAGATCCCTCAGAGGTGTGCCTTGGTCTGGTAGCCAGTTCCCGGCGTGAACTTTGCTGCTCAAGCAAAAGCAGCTGGTACAAGAAGCCGAGCGTGGCGGTGACAGCCAAAACCCTCTCCCCCCCACAACCAGAGACCATTTCTGTACTTAGCCGGTAAGCACTGAGCCCAGGTCAGTTTAAAAAAAAAAAAAGGAAGAAGATTTACCTTCAGAGAAGAGGGATTTTGGTAAGAATTCCTCCAGTCTCCTTGCTCAGCACACCGTACCAACGTCGTTCCCAATCCTGTTGGGGCATAGGGAAGTGGACTTACGAGCGGGTTGAGCAGCCCCCTGGTGGTCTAGGCCCCGCTTTAAACTTGGTCGGCTCACTGTGTGGTAGGCCACAGTGGTGCCATCTTGCACATGTCTTTGTGCGCCTCATATTGCCTGCCATAGGTCGTCGGTACATGCAGTATGTTGGCTCTGCGCACGCACCGTGTGCATAACGTCATGCGCATACTTATGCACACAATAAACTTAAAGGTCATTATCAATGTGGCAATTGTTCCTTTTGTGGAATTATGATGCAAGGTGACATTTTCATTAATCCTATAGATTCCAAAAAATACAATTTAAGATAATTCACTACTTATAACACCCACCAAAAAATATTTATTTTGAAGCTATGTTACAGTATTTTGATGGCACCTGTGTAATTGTTAGAATTCTAGACACTATTTACAACATATAGTTATGTGCCCTATTGTGAACCATTGTGATGGCACCCGCTTAACGACGGTATAGAAAAGATTTTAAATAAATAAAATAAATAAATAAATTGCAACTTTGACTTTGTGGTTTATGTTCTCATGTGTCCTTGTAAGTTAGTTTACATAGGTAAAACAATAAGACCGCTCCATATATGATTAGCTGAACATGAAAGCTGTCTGAAAACGATGAAGAGAGATCCACCTTTAGTTAATCACTGCATCGAATTGCGACACAAATTTGGTGATTTGAAGTGTAGCATTTTGGAACAAATAAAATTTACAATCAGAGGTGGAGATAAAGCCAAAAAATTGCTACAACAGGAAACCAGGTGGATTTGTAAACTAAAGAGTTTTCCTCCTTTTGGATTGAATTTAGAGTTAGACTGGTTTCCATTCTATTGAACAGTCCATTGGTTTGTGAGTTTCAATGGGATTACTGAGTGTACTTTCAGTATAGCTTTTGAAGAGAATACTGAAGGGCTGAGGTCACTCCAGGGGTATATCTAGGCTGATGTCAGCTTTGAAAACTGACTCCATCTGCATCTGCTGGCAGGGGAGCACAACCCATTGGTCCTGAGCCCTTCTATCTATACTGAGGAAAATGAAATTATCAGGTAAGTAATTTTCCATTTGTTATCAATAGTGAACCCCCTGAATGTCCATAGGTGAGCAAGCACTGTTCAACAAACAAAATATTGCCACTCTCCCTTCACAAGGCAAATAGCATGATTTTATGATCCTCTACTCTCTCTCTGCCAGTTTGTCACTAAAACAGCCAAAAAGCCAGGTTCTGTTTACAGCCTCTACTTGGCTAGAAAAAAGGGTAGAGAGTCATGTCTTCATTAAGGCTGATGCCTGTTAGCCAGAAATAGAGACCATGATACAAAATTTCAGAAGAAGCCATGGTGCATTGCTCCAGGACTCATGACCATTGCTAGAATAACCAGACTAGGAACAGAGGAACAGTGGGAGGGCCTATCAAAATAGGGGAAAAAGCCACAGATAATTACAAATGAAGGCTAATGGTGCCAGATTTCAGCACTGATATTGACTGAGCAGGAAAAAGGAGGTTTTGAGTGGTTTTGAGATGTCCAAAACATACCCTAATGAAGGCTACCCTTGGATCTTTTCACTGGCTGCCAATTATAGCACACATATAATTTAAGATTTTATCTTTGGTATTTAGAGTTATGGGAGGTTCTGGGCCTTCCAAGTTGTTTGAGAAATTGAGTTGGTACCATCCTCAGCAGATGCTAAGTTGAAGTCAAAGGGCAGATCCCATCGGCCAAGATTGTACAGAAAAGCCAGATCGGAGGGAGAGTTTTCTTGGTGTTAACACCTACTCTTTGGAACAAGCTATCAATAGAAGTGAGACAAGAACTAAACCATCTTGCTTTTCACAAGAAAGAAAAAATTGTGCTTTTCCGAATCCCTAGCTAATGGTGTATTTTTTAGGCAGTGGTGAGTTGGAGTCTATCTTTGGGGTTTTCAGGAGTTGATGTTCCACTGGCTGGTAGTCATTTAGATACTGGGTCAAGTAATGTTAAATATTTTTCATTTTTAGCTTTATATTTTTTATTTTAGATTTTTAGGGGGGTGGACTAATTTTTTATTTCTGAATGGTACAATTGGCTTGAATATGGGACATATGTTTTCATTGAATACTGCTCTGAACAACCCATTTTAGGGCTGATAAAGCTATATAGAAAACATTTTAAAGTATAAATACCAGATCAAAAAAAGCCAGCTCCTGTATCTAACAGCTTCCAAGCATCTGTAATTGCATTCATCATTCATGGGAATTGCAGATGAATTCTTCTAAAGTATTAAGCAGTTATGTGAAGCTGAACTGAAATAGTATGTTAATTTTCTGGAAAGAATTTAGATGGAAATTTTGAGAACTCATTTTCTAATTTGCTTGAACTGAAAACTGAAATATTAGGTGGAGTTAGTGGGTTTCTGTTAGAGACTACAAAAACTTAATTTTTTATTTTTCCTAATGCTAAGAAATTCTTATTTATTTATTTATTTATAAATGTATGTATCGCTTATCAACATTTCTAAACAATTTACAAAGTACATTCATAAATTAGTAAACAAATATTATAAATCAAAATCAATCAAATCACAAACAATAAGAACATAAACATAAAACAGTTCATCTGACTGTTTATTGATGCAAAGAAAAATTAAATCTTACTGAGAGTTTGCTAAGCTAATTTTGCTTATATTGCATGCAATAGTAATAATGTGTGTTTTTATTTTATTTTTTCTGCTCCAGCCTCTCCTTCCTATTCTTGGAAAAACCTTTAGTTGTGTATGGCGTGTTACTCATGTCCATTCTATATCATGCAGCTAAGAGGTGAAGTTATTTATTTGACCCCTCCCATAGGTAGAGGGAAGAGTCTAATCTAATATGGTTTCACCATAAATTGAAGACCTGGATGATGATTTCTGAGTTATAATTAAAAGGCTTAGATGGGCCTAGCAGTGAAATATTATGTTTTAATTTTAATTTAATTGTAGTAGAAAATTATGTTGGGGTAAATGTTTTTATTTATTTTATTGTATAATTGGGGTGTTTTATTTTATTTTGTTTTTTTGTATTATTTTTGTCTTTTTACTTTGTTGTATATCGCTTTGGAAGATTTAACTGTAAAACTTGAAAAGCGATTCATAAATTTTGTAAATAAATAAAAAATAAATAAATATTTGAGACATTTAAATTTTTAATGAATTAATGTGTGTTAATAATGAAATTTTCATGTGATTGACTCTTTGGTTAGCCACTAGACAGCCTTAGGTCCCTTACAATCAGGACTAGTAATAGCATAAAGGGATATTTCATTCCCTTTTCAGTCTCTCTAAAGAGCTGACTGTGATTGTCTATCCCAAGGGCATAAAGTAGAGAGAACATGGTCATTTTGAGTTGGCTCTTGAAGAGTAATGAGTGATTTTTACTTTCACCCTGCTGAGTTGGGCTCACTAATCCAACTTGGTATTTTTCTTGCATTTAGAGGAGATTCCTCATCAGTATACTCCCTGTCTTATAAGATCTGCCTCAATTTTGAAGACAGAGAAGTTTTTGAAGATTTTGGTCAGGTTTTTGATAAGTTTTCTTCATTCTGGGGAACACCCTGTGCTTTGGGGAAGGCCAAGCCCCAAATCCAAAGAGCAAGGACTGGAGACCATTGAGCTAACCCTTCTACTTCCTAGAGGGCATGAGACCAGTGACAGCACTATCCAAAGTGGGGTATTTTTGGGCTTAGAGCATTTTGTATTTTTCCCTTTTTGTTAGTGAGGAAGTTTTTCCCACCCCTCTTCACAACTTGGAGGAAGGAGATAAGAGAGCTTTGGCCAAGACTAGAACATCAAGCTTTTCTCCCAGAGAAGTCATACAGAGTGGAAGGAGAGAAGGAATTGAAACATCAAGATCTAGAGACTCCCAACTGGATTTCCACCTCACAGGGATCAAGGCACAAGCTGTGGGCAAAAGACAAAACTTTGGGCTTAGGTAGGATCTTTTTCATGGCATGGGGCTCCCCCCCCCCCCCCCCCCCGCCCTAGGATTTCCCCAACTTACTGGGCTGTTTGCACACAGGTGAGGAAACAGTGGCAAGCTCCTCCCCAGGAGCTAGAGAGATGGACACAAGCACCCCAGCAGACTTTATAAATAGTTCAGATGTACAGTTTCATTTGTGGAAAGTGTGTGGGACATTGATTGACTTTTGGAACTAATCAGTAAATTTTATTTGAACACCCAGTCTGAGCCCAGCCTGTTTGTCCCTGAGGAAAATACTGCACCACTGAGATACGCATATGTCAGGAGAAACACTCCATCGCCTGGGCCACAAAGGATTTCTTTTTACCCTATAGAAAGAGCTCAATACCTGGGAGTTGCAGAAAGAAGAGGAAGGATGGAGTAAGTAGATCTAACAAATATTTTTATGGCCCTAGGGGAATCTACAAACCCCTCAGCAAAGGGTTACATTCACATTAAGATTAATGCAGAGACATAGGCTTTCTAACTCACTACCAGACATAATTCACATTCTTATCACTTTGCTAACATACCACTTCCTCTTCCCCCTTTCACCTTAAAACCACCATTGTAATGTAATCAGTGTTTTACTTGTATATTTGGATAATGTCATCCTTTGCTTACTTATTCTGTTTTGACTCTATGAAGGGAGTATAACTGCCAAAAGATAGTCAAGAAATTTATTAAATTAGTGCAATTAAAATGTATCACTTTGTTTTGTTTTTTTGTTGACTTTTATTTTCACATATTAAAATGGACTTACAAAGCAACCACACTACATTATACATAAAAACGAAATTCAAGGACATTGAGACATAATGTGAAGTTGGAGGAAGGATGGCTCAGAGGAAATACTTCACTTTGAGAGATGGGTATCTGGAATAATCTATCAGCAGAGACAGTAGTGTAGAACCCAAAAGGATCTCTACCAGCGGTATGGAGGGGAACATAGCTAGTTTACTATACTTTTTTCACTCCTCCATGGAGGAGATTGACAAGTGTGTGCTCCCATGTTATATAATCCCGGCCACCATTGTACTGTGCGGAATTCGGAGTTGACCCTGCTAGGGGGCAGCATGCTCTTTTGCTGTTCCCTTTTTGATAGTTTTTGCAGGGAAGGGCCCTTGAATCTCTGGAGTGAGATCTGAGTGCAGTGAAGACGTCAGAGGCCCTCACCTGTTTCATTATGGGTTTGGAAACCTTTTTGTTTCAGAGAAGGAAATCTATTTAGTAAAACATTTATAATACCGTGTTATCTAAAATTCTAAGCCGTTTGCACTCTTCCTGCCTCTTGTTTGGTTTTCCCTTTCTTTGAGTAATCGTCGTTTGATTTTTTTTTTTATTATTATTATTAACTGAGTACCCAAGAGCCGACAGACTCATGTTTGGTAATCATCAGCGGAAGTTGTGTCTTTTATAGGAAAAGGCCCAAAGGAGCATCTGTGTTCTCAAGGAGAAATGAATTAGGTAGTTTCCTTTTCTTCCTGGTATTTTTTAACATCAGAAGTCCCACAGACATCAGTATTATCCTCTAAATTATTTAATATTTATTTAGTACCCTTGGAAAGTGTTTTTAGGGAGCAAAGGGTTCTTTATTTCACATAAGCTGATGACATTCAGTTTTTTATATCTTGCAATGATAATGGTAATTTTCTCAAGGTTTTCATTTGGTCATGCATGCTGATGATTGAGGGTTGGCTTACAGGCATAGGCTGTCTCTAAATGTGCAATAGACAAAACTCCTTTGGGTTGGCAAGCAGGCTCCCCATAAGAACTGTGCATTATCATTGTCACATGAGGTTTGGAAGCTAGGGGTTATTATTGATTCTGGCTTAACCATGAAGCTCAATATTCAGCAAGTTGTGGGAATAACATTTTATAAATTGAAACTGTGAAAGCTTTTAACATTTTTGCCTATCAAAGATTTGCTCAGGACTGTCAGTCTCTAGTTCTGGGACACTTGAACTATTGGTAAGGATTTATAGGTGGGTCTCCCAAGAAATTGAATTAGTGTACGTCAACTGGTGCAGCATGCTGCTGCTAGAATGCTTAGCGGCATTGGTCAGTCAAGCAGAGAGTCTAATTTAAACTACTAGTATTAACCCATAAACTGTTACATTCAGAATATGCATGTTCAGTGGTCCAGAAGGTATACTGGTACATTCCCACACATCCTCTGTGCTCTGCTGGGACACATTTGCTGGCAACACCAGCACACAGGAATATAGGCTTTAGCTATATTCCTGTGTGCTGTATTCCAGAGAGGCAGAGCAAAATAAGAAAAGGCACAGAGCATGTGCCTTTTCTTATTTTGCTCTGCCGCTCTGGAATACATTATCAGTTGAGATTAGGGAAAAGAAAGACATTAAGAAATTTAGGAAGAGTATCAAGGTTTTGTTTTTTTACAGAGACTTTTAATGAGTATGTCTAAGAAATTCATGTCATTTTCTTTGTTTTACATATATTTAATATTATCTATGGATGTTTTTATAATGCTATCCAAACTGAAAAATTCTATTTGGAAGAGATGGAATATAAACTTTTAAAAATAAATAAATAAATTCATATTCATTCCCTAAGAGAAGTCGTTTGGAAGGCAGTAGAAGACTGGTGACCTCAGGATCATGATCATCTCTTGTAGATCCACATGGAAAAAGAAGAGTCTGGAGAGAACCCTTCGGGTACATGGGAGACAGAAGAGAGGAAAATGCTAAGCACTAGCTATGAGAGGTATGAAATTGGGACTGGACAGTAACATTAATCGGGAACACCATGTTGTTATTTTTAAATAGGAAGGAAGCTTAACAACTACTTAATTGGAACCAATTCAATGGATGAGGAATTGACTTCATTCATTCATTTGTTCATTCAAATAATTTAGAGAGGGCCGCACCTTTCTTCGGATCCTGCCTGGCTGAGAGGCCCGTTTTGCATCCGTTCCTGCTTGTTTCTGGATCTGCTGCCGCTGGTGACGTCGGAGAAGGAGGAGCCGGGTAGAGTATAACATCTTCTCTGCCCCGGTAGACGCTGCCGCACCTTTCTTCGGGTCCTGCCTGGCTGAGAGGCCCGTTTTGCATCCGTTCCTGCTTGTTTCCGGATCTGCTGCCGCTGGTGACGTCGGAGAAGGAGGAGCCGGGTAGAGTATAACATCTTCTCTACTCCAGCGCGACGCCGCCGGCGCGACGGTTAAGCCACGCGCGGTGAAGGGGCGCGCTCGGCTCCGTCCGGATCGGACGTATTGGGCGCCATTGGACTTGGTCGGAAAAGAGAAGTTGCGGCCTTAACAAACGATAACAAGATAAGTAAATAGTTTCATTGTTTAATTTGAAACCAGCGACGGTTACTTGCCTGTGGGTACAGTGTGATTATTTACTGCTAATTGCCATGCCTCACTCTAAGAGGAAGGCAAAACTAAGAGATGCATCTATGACCTCTACCCCTATTAAGTTATACCAGTCTACCATACCGGACTGTTTTCAAACTCCCTCAGAAAGAACACCGGAAGGGGCCGCTAGCAGTATAGCTCAGGAGCAGGAGCTTTCTGCTTTGGCCAGTGAAATATCTCTAACCCCCGGTGCCCCGCAGAAACCGGCCCCTCCCTTTAAAGAACTCGAGCAAGTTTCAATAACAGCTGGAACATCACCTGACACCCATAGAGAAGTTGGAAACCCAACAAAAAACTCTGAGGACAGTGAAAATCAAAAGTCCGGGGTGTCTAGGGAAGGCCCTGATCTTGGAGGAGGAACTGAGTCTCTGTCACAACCTGGAGATTTGGTATCGGGAAGTAAACTACAAGAAATAAAAGAGTTTATTCCTAAGAAGCTTACTTTGGAGGAATTGGGATTGATGATTATGAAAATGCAGAAATCTATAAATAATCTAACTTCGAATGTGCAAGAAGTATTGAATAAGAATGTCTGTATGCAAGGAAGTATAGAAAGTTTAGAGAAGAATATAACTGTGGTAGATGTAAAAATGGCTGAAATAAAAGAGACGCAGGTGAATCTGATAAAATCAGTTCAAGAACATGATGGGATGTTAGAAATGATAGAAAACCAGAATAGGAAATTGAATTTAAGAATACTAAATTTTCCATTAGTCCATCTGGTTACCCCAGTGGACATATTTAATAGTTACTTAAAGAATATTCTAAAGTACTCTGAAAATTCACTCCCCAAACTATCAAAAGTGTATTACTTCCAACAACAGAATAAAGAAAAAACTGATTTAACATCTAAAGAAAGTATTAATTTGACAGAATTTCTAGAAAAATCGTTTGAAACATCTATTGAGACGAGAGCAACTCTTTTGGTGCAGTTTATATCTCATTCTGATAGAGATGAAGTGTTAAAACTTCATTTTAGACAACAAAAACTAAACTTCTATGGAGCCCCAGTGAGAATTTTCCCAGATATCATACGTAAAACACAGATTAGGCGTAAAAATTTCATAGCACTTCGGAAAGAAGTACAAGATAGAGGAGCACAATTCCCTCTACGCTATCCATGCAAATGCTATATAAAACATCAAGGAAACTCTTATATTTTTAATTTTCCAGACCAACTACGAGTATTTCTCGATACACACTCCTAGAGGTTGTATTTAGGGGAAATAAAGGATTATATGAGGGAGTACAATGAGAAATTCAAAGTTGTTAAAATTTCTTGTCTTTGCTCCATAGTTTATACTTAATCTTGACAACGTTTGTTAATATTACTTTAAATATTATCCTAGATTTGATACTATTTTGAGGGAATATTGTATTTTATAATTGAAGTTGAATTTCCTTTTTTTTTTGCCGTACCTCTGTATCAGAATTACTGTAAGTAATAAATATAAGAAATGCAATAAAAAATAAATTTAAAAAAAATAATAATAATAATAATTTAGAGAGAAGAGTCACAAATTTATTAAATTGCTAATTTGTGAATTTGGACTTTGTAAACATTCCAAGCTGTAAAAAGACTTTATCACATTCCATCAATTATCAGTAAAACTGGGCTGGAAACCATTCCAGGAGTCCAGCATGGAAACCATTCCAGGAGTCCACTGGCTCCCCATACAGTCACGAATTCTTTATAAAACTCTCTCGATCATACACAAGAGTCTATTAAATTCCAACCTCAACTGGCTTAACCCCCCCCCTCTTACCCCGTACCTCCAAGAGACCTACCCGCCCAGCACTCCAAGGAACACTCCAAGCCCAATCTATCAAATCGTTTAAGCTCTCCTCCACTTTTAACAGAGCCTTCTCCCTTGCCGGCCCCACGATATGGAACTCACTACCCCATGATATTCGCACTGAGACCTATACCCCCGCTTTCAAAAAGAAGCTTAAAACCTGGCTCTTCCAGCAGGCTTACTCCACTACACCCCCTATTACATAAATCCCCCCTAGGTAGGTTACTCTTCGAATGTTACGTTGATATCCTGGTATGAACGCCTTTTTGCCCATCGATTTTGTACTGCGCACTAAGTTTGTATATAGTTATTGTTATAGTTCAATTACTTAACATATACCCATGGCATCTAATCATGGATGTTTGTTTTATGTAAGGGCTCCTCCCAAACATTATTTATATGTTACCTAGTTCACTACATTATCTGTTTTATGTAAGGGCTCTGCCCAATGGTTTGTGTTCACTGTAAACTGATGCGATGTGCGAACGGTCATCGGTATAAAAGAAACGTTAAATAAATAAATAAATAAATAAATAAATATTACTGCTGTTTAAATAGAATGATAGTTTAATGGGTGAATAAGTCTTAACACAACACTAAGGGGGTCATTTTCCAAAGCGATCGCATGTGAAAAGTCCCTTTTCGCGTGCGATCACTAAATGGGGGCAGAGTCAGGGCAGCATCAAGACCGGAGGAGTCGGGGTGGCACCAGGGTGGATGCCGCAAAGACATAGCAGACAGCAAAAAGGTAAGAACCCTTTTCGCTGCCAATTTCACACCCAATAGCACCACCTTTTAGGATGGCGCTATTGGGTGCGAAAGCCGGCAGCGATCGCATCACAGAGGTGCGATCGCTGCCGGCTTTCGCCCGCATGATTCAAAGAGCCCAGTGGTATTAGAGAATCTAGGCCTAAGTACCTTGGAAGACAACTTCTCCTGCCTCAGAGTATCATGAACACTCAGAGAAACTAACATCAGGATGGAAAAAAAACAGTACCGACTTTGAGGTGTGGCTCTTCGAAGGGACCCTAGTCCAAGGATTACACTCTTCTGGCACTCAGATTGGGATTCTGAAGCATTGTGATTGTGACCTTGTGTAAAAAAAATGTTTATGAACTATTTTGCTATGTTTTACTGCATTTTGGAATGAAATTACCGCTGTGTCGCAAACTGCATCAAATCAATTAAGATGGCCACTAGAGTATAACGTACACAGGGAAGAAGGTTATCTGCACATGTCTGAGTATCAGTATGCAGAATCACCATCTGTTAGTCAATTGGAGTATAACATTGTAGGGTAGGGATGTGAATCGGGTCCGGAATCGTATCTGGAATCGTAATCGTGGGATCGGGATCAGAATCGTAGCCACTTTTTTATTGGCTGCGACCAATCCGATCCCTAAAATCAAATTCTATAGAATCCCCCCACCCTCCCGAGCCCCCCAAAACTTTCTTTAAGTACCTGGTGGTCCAGCAGCCCTCTCGACCCCCCCCCCCCCCAAAAAAAAAAAAACATTTTTAAAGTACCTGGGGGTCTAGAGGGGATCCTGGGAGCGATCTCCCGCTCTCGGGCCGGAGACAGACCGCGGCTCCCCTGCCTCCAGCTTTCGCCTGCACGGGTGAAAGCGGCCCCTGTGCGTGCAAGTGGGCCGCTCAAGACGTGACGTCACATGCCATGACGCCAAACGTCGTGACGTACCGCCTTGAGGGGCCCAATTGCACGCACAGGGGCCGCTTTCGCCCATGCAGGCATCCATCTTTGTCGGCAGCTGGAGGCAGGGGAGCCGCGATCTGTCTCCGCCGATGTCCATCTCCGGAGGGGGGCTGCAAGAAGAGTAAGTTGCTTCATTGCTTTACACTGCCAGTCCTCTCTCCCCTCCTCCCGAAGCAAGGCTGCTTTATGTGCCTTGCTTTGGGAGGAGGGGAGAGAGGACTGGCAATCCCGAGCGTAGGAGAACCATCCGCTGTGTTGCTTTTTTTTTTTTTTTCGCTTTTTCGCTTTTTTTTTTTCCGCTTTTTCGCTTTTTTCCGCTTTCGTTGCTTCGGGAGGAGGGGAGAGGACTGGGGCTGCCCCGGAGAAGACCAGCACCCATGGACGCGGCTAGGGTAGGTGAGCGGGGGCTGGGGGAAAGTTTGCCGCCTACCCTTACCCCTGCCTCTAACGCAGGGGTAAGGGTAGGCGGTAAGTTAGCAGGTGAAACGCGCGGCAAAATGGCAGGTTAAAAAAGCGATAGTCGGGGCGCGCATTACTGTATGGGAGGGAATAGCTAATTCGATCGTTTACATCTAATATACATGCTGCGGGCGGAAGGGGTTACCCGATGATTTAAAGAGGCGGTAAGAATGGGTTAAAGGGGATAGTGTATCGCGGGTTGGACTAACACGGCCGAAAAGTGAGTAGAAAGCGGGTTAGGAGCAGGGTAACCGCGGCCGCACTTTACTGAATTGACCTGAATGTCAGCTCTCGTTTCCCCTGTTATTTACCTTAATAACATGACACGGTGTTAATCTCTTAGTAACATGACTCTATATCTTTTTAATCTCCTGCTCTCAGGAAGAGCCTATTAGTTATCTGTTCCATTGTTCCCAGGTCATTATCCCTTGTTTGATGTAATGCATGCATTCTTTCATGCTTTTTCTCGTTTTGCTGTAAACCGAAGTGATATGTAATTTTTTACATGAATATCGGTATATAAAAGTTCTAAATAAATAAATAAATAAAGTAATGTATGTGCTTCCCAATGGTGATTGCCGGTATGTGTCAGAGATGAAGATCCTCCCAGATGGAACCACTGTACAAAAACTGCATCCAGAACACTACATAGCCTATTACAATCTTACCTTCTATAAGGACTGGACTTTACAAAATATGTTCTAAACTACATATCATGCATTATTGTTTCATTTTAGGTGTCATTTAGAGGGGACCTGATGTACTAGGCTAGACACCATCTAGAGGCCTTACCCACATAGAAATATAATTTAGTTATAGGAATTGGACTATTTAACTGGACTGGACTTAGTTTACCAGAAGATCTGGATACTGAAAAGTGTCAAAGAGCTGCAGGTCACATACATTATTTTCCAGATTTGGATTGATTCCATACATGTAAACTTTATGTTACTTTTTATGAATATTATGAACTTTTAAGTTGATCTTTAATATGTTTCAAATAATTTGAAAACTGGTGATTTTCAAGTCAAACAGTGATATCATATGGTTTAGTATTATGTGTGATAAGTTTAAAGCATTAACTATTTATCATTTTGTATTGAAAACCAAAATCCCTTCTATAAAAATTAATAAAACTATTGTACAGGTTGATTATTCTACTAATCCAGTTTGTCTTTCAGATTTATAGACCTTTACTGGATGCAATTTGTGCATTCATTAACTTGTTTTCCTTATAGCGATCAAATAGTTTGCTAATGAGTGGCAGAGGGTAACGATCCTTGCGAGTCACGGCGTTTAGCCCACAGTAGTCAATGCAAGGACGTAAACTGCCATCTTTCTTCTTCACGAAGAAGAATCCGGCTCCTGCCTGGGAATCAGAGGATCTTATGAATCCTTTATTCAGATTCTTCTTAATATACTCAGACATTGCTTGGGTTTCTGGCAGCGAGAGAGGGCAGGTTCTGCCCTTGGGAGGTGTGGTACCTGGTAGGAGCTCAATGGGACAACTGAATTCTCGGAGTGGAGGCAGAATGTCAGTGTTTTGTTTGGAGAACACATCTTTGAAGTCAGAATACGGAGCATGTAACCCGGTAAGGGTTGGAGAGTTCAGAACGGTAACCGCTGGAGACACCTGTCGCAGACAGTGGTTCTGGCACTGGGGTCCCCACTGAATTAACTGCAGGGATTGCCAGTCAAAGTGGGGTCCATGTACATGGAGCCACGGAAGTCCTAGGATTACTGGATGCATGGAACGCTTCAAGACGTACAGTGAAATTTCCTCTTCATGGAGGGTTCCCACAGTGAGGCGGAAGGCCACAGTGCGATGAGTAATGCATCCAGGGAGATGCTTTCCCTGGATTGATGCGATGTGGAGAGTTACTTCCAGAGGTTGAAGTGGGATCTAGAGTAGTGTGACGATGTCATTCAGAATAAAATTGCCACTCGTCCCAGTGTCCATGAGTGCGGTAGTGGCAAAGGAGCGTGAATCCCTAAAGAAGGACAAAGGGAGTAATAATTGGGGGCCGGTAACAGTAGCGCCCAATTTCAGGACCCCACCGGGCTCAGGCGTTGCCGTTTCCTGGACGTACAGGACAGGCTTGCAGACGGTGTCCGGAACCACCACAATAAAGGCAAAGGCTTTGTTTCTTACGTCGGAGGCGCTCCTCAGGAGACAAGCACCCGCGATTGATCTGCATCGGTTCCTCTGGTAATGGAGGAAGTGCCGGTAACTGGGGGCTCATAGCATGAACTGGGTGTGAGGCAGCAGGCCGGAGGACCTTTACCTCCTGGTGTCGCTTTCATAGGCGATGGTCAATCTTGCCAACCAGGGAAATCAGGTCTTCAAGTGATGTGGGAATCTCACAAGCGGCCAGCTCGCCCTTAAGGGCAGGAGATAGGCCCTCTAGATAGATTGCCCATAGGCAGTCCTCTTGCCACCCCAGTTCTGTGGATAATGTTCTAAATTCCACTGTGAATTCGGTGAGCGAATGTGAGCCTTGACGAAGGTGGAGAAGCTGGTGACCCGCAACCGCCTGTCGACCGGGGTCCTCGAAGGTCCACTTGAAAACGGAAATGAAGTGGGAGAGGTGACGGAGGATGTCATCTGAATGCTCCCAAAGTGGGGAAGCCCATGCTAGGGCTTTCCCTTCAAGGCGTGAGAGGATGAAGGTGATCTTGGAGGTCTCACTTGGGAACAGCGTAGGCTGTAGTACAAATTGCATAAAACATTGGTTGATGAAGCCTTGGCAGAGGCGCGGATCCCCATTAAAACAGGGTGGAGCCGGGAGGGCCAATGATGCCCGCGGGGGCAGGGTTTGAGCAAAACCCCCTGAGTTGGCTATAACAGAATCCACTAGTTTGGATCGTAGTCTCTCCACAGATGAAGCTAATGCTTCCATGGTTCGCTGTTGTTCTCGGACAGGAGCAGCTAGGCCAGGGATGGCCTGCAAGGGAGGAGACTCCACCAAGTCCATGGCCTTGGCAACCTAATGCACTGGAGGTAGACCCTTGGCCTGGTGCAGGATTGATACGGCCCTCTGGTCGGACCCAGAGAGCACCTGCCACCAGGAGGCGGAGCAAAGGAGGAGACAGAGGCTAGCTGGAGCTGCGCAAATAGCAACCCAGGGTTCCCTCAGGTAGAGCATTGGGTTACCCGGGCTGCCTGGTCTTAGGTGGGCTTCGCAAGGTCTCCTAGAGAGGAAGCAGAGGGGAGTGCCCACCATGAACAAGGGTGCACGGTCGATGTCCAAGCAAGAATGTCCAGAGATCACAGGAGGCTAGAAGAGAGTATCCAAGTGGATAGCGAGGATCAAGGCCAGAGTAACAGTCTAGAATGGTCAGCCAAAGCAGGGGTCAGTACTTGTAGTCAATCCAGGAGTAGTCAGGTCAGGCAAAGGTCAAGTTCCAGGCAGCAGTCAGGCAAGGTCAGTGGACAGGCAGAGGTCGGTTCCAGGCAGTGAACAGATGAGGTCAGTGGACAGGCAGAGGTCAGTTCCAGGCAGCGGTTAGAAAGGTCAGTGGACAGGCAGAGGTCGGTTCCAGGCAGCGGTCAGACATGGTCAGTGAACAGGCAGAGGTCGAATCCAGGCAGCAGTCAGACAAGGTCAAGAGCAAGCAAAGGTCAGTACCGTAAGATCAGTCTGAAAGGTACTACCAGGAATGGAGAGACGAAGGAACAGGAGACACAGGAGACGCTGGAACAGGAGAAACAGGAGACGCTGGAACAGGCAATACTAGAGAACACCGGAGTGTACGACCCGATTGCCAAGCAAGGAAGTGGTGTCTGACCACTTCCTTAAATCCTGCTGTCAATCAAGGCACACCGCGGAGCTGTAATCCACCCTTGGCCCTTTAAGAGGCCGGACTGTCCACGCGCACGTGCTTAGGGGTGGGGCCGACACCATGGAGGATGCCGAGCCCCGCCATGAGGCCTGGACGGGAGACTGTGAGCGGGGGAGCCGGGGATGCCACGAACTGGCTGCAGCTGCGGAGGAGGAGAGGCTGGAGCTCATGGACGGAAGAGAAAGGTGAGCAGGGTCGACCATGGAGCAGATGCGGCCGGGACACGCAACAGTCACCTTTCAAATCCCCCAGTTCCTCTGAGAGCCATGGGGAGACACTTCTTTTCCAACAATAGTCCCATTCCTTTCTATTCTTTCCAATTTAGCAGTATGTTCCTGTTGTGGAGTCTCAGTTTAGTGGACCCTTGGGTCGACCTGTCAGAGACTGGGAGAAGATGTTCAGTGTCTCTAGTAATCCACAGGTCGGGAGGCAGATGTCAGGCAGGACGTGGATGGTGCTCTTCACCCTGGAAGCTGGTGCTCCCCCGGGAGGAGCCCGTAGGAGCCCAGCCGTTGGGAATTAGGTGAGGTTTCACCCCTGGAAGCTGAAGCCCCCCCCCAGGAGGAGCCCGTAGGGGCCCAGCCACTGGGACTTAGGCGAGTAGACTGGAGAGCTGGATGGGAACTGGAACCAGACAAGAACAGCAAACAATGCTGTAGCAAGGAACAGGAACTGGAACCAGGCAGGAACTGTAGCAGGACTCGGGTACTGGAACCAGGCAGGAACTGCAGCAAGACTCAGGTACTGGAACCAGGCAGGCACTGCAGCAAAACTCAGGTACTGGAACCAGGCAGGAACTATAGCAAGACTCAGGTACTGGAACCAGGCAGGAACTGCAGCAAAACTCAGGTACTGGAACCAAGCAGGAACTGTAGCAAGCAAGTAGGATCCAGGCAGGTACTGTAGCAAGCAGGCAGGAACCAAGCAAGTACTGTAGCAAGCAGGCAGGAACTGAGCGAGTTCCAAGCGACCCACTCCAGGGCATGGAGCAACTGGGAACTGGATGGTAACCCGTTGCAAGGCAAGGACTGAACGTCCGCGGCCGGCTTATCAAGGCCACGGCGTCTGACATCAGCGGGGAGGTACGAGGAGTTGGAGTCACTGTAGAAAGGTGACGGGGCCGTGCCGCGGGTCTGCTGCTGATGGCATGTGTAACATCTTTGAGAGAGAAAGTTTACCCTTCCTGGGATATACAGTCTCTAGTGATAGCTTCCGCATGGATTCTGAAAAGGTGACCTGTATCCAGAACTTGCCCCAGCCCACCGGACTTCATCCCTTACAATGGTTCCTGGGATTTCAGCTGGGGGGGGGGGGGGGAATCTGATGGGGTTTTTTTGTAAAAAAAATCGGTTTTTCGGTTAGTGCGCACTAACAGGAAGTTAGTGCGCACTAACAGAAAATGATACAATTTGACACTTTTCAGGTCAGTTAAGGTCAGTTTAGGAATGAATATGTATTCCTATTGGCTGCCCTCTATTTATTCATGTTACCAAGGTTTCCACTGACGTGATGGTTTAATATATGGGGGATGGGAAATGGAAATGGTTGGTAGCTTGACAAAAAAAGTAATGTGATCAGTCAATGTGACTAGAACTTGTGCCCTATCCCTGATACCGAGAGTGTTGTGATCTTCCTGCACACAGTGCCCTATCCCAGTTACCGGGGGTGTTGTGATCTTCCTGCACGCAGTGCCCTATCCCTGATACCGGGGGTGTTGTGATCTTCCTGCACTCAGTGCCCTATCCCTGATACCGGGAGTGTTGTGATCTTCCTCTCTGCACTGCTCTGTGCAGGATCTCGAGAGCTGTGATCTACCTTGCAATGCCCTATCCCTGATACCGGGAGTGTTGTGATCTTCCTGCACGCAGTGCCCTATCCCTGATACTGGGAGTGTTGTGATCTTCCTGCACGCAGTGCCCTATCCCAGTTACCGGGGGTGTTGTGATCTTCCTGCACACATCCCAGTATCAGGGATAGGGCACTGAGTGCAGGAAGATCACAACACACCCAGTATCAGGGATAGGGCACTGCGTACAGGAAGATCACAATACCACCGGTATGAGGGATAGGGCACTGCATGCAGGAAGATCACAACACTCCCGGTATCAGGGATAGGGCACAGTGTGCAGGAATATCACAACACTCCCAGTATCAGGGATAGGGCACTGTGTGCAGGAAGATCACAACACTCCCTGTATCAGGGATAGGGCACAAGTTCTAGTCACATTGACTGATCAGTGATCACATTACTTTTTTTGTCAAGCTACCAACCGTTTCTACCGTTTTGTTAGTGCGCACTAACTCCCGTTAGTGCGCACTAACAAAAAACACGATTTTTCACGATAAATCGGTGGAATTCCTATTGTATCGAGTCCCTTACCGATTAATGACGATTTAAAGATTATCTGACGATAATTTAAATCGTTAAAAAACGATTCACATCCCTATTCTCAATTACTCACAGATTGTGGCTCCCCTCAATGCTCTTACCAGAAAAGGAGCTAATACTAAGAAATGGCCTCCTGAAGCAGTCACTGCCCTCAACAAATTAAAACAGGTTTTCATCTAGGGTCTATGCCTTCACCATCCAGAACCCACACATCCGTTCATCCTAGAAGTTGATGCCTCTACCCTGGGAGTAGGAGCTGTGTTAAGCCAGTACTCGGATACAGTGGTACTCTGCCCTTGCTCCTTTTTCTCCCTTAAGTTTTCGCTTGTCAAGCATAATTATGGTATTGGAGATAATTACTGGCCATCAAAATGGCTTTGGAAGAGTGACATCAATGGCTGGAGGGACCGCAACATCGCATTACAATGTACACTGACCATAAAAATTTGGAGTACCTCCATCTTGCCCAGCGACTAAATCCCTACCAGGCCTGATGGTCATTATTCTTTAATGAATTGGATTTTGTGGTAAAATATAGACCGACAACCTAAAACACCCAGGCAGCTGCCCTCTCCCAGTCCTTCGAAGCAGAAGATTTACCCAAACCTCTGGGCCACATCATTGATCCAGTTAGGATCCTTTTGGCTGCCACAAACACAGTTCTCCCAGGGAAGATGGTTGTTCCTTGTAAACATCGACAAAAGGTGGGAGTGGGCTCATGATTCTCATGTAGCTGGGTACCCTGGTCGAGCCCATTCCTTAGCTTTGCTCCAACGATACTACTGGTGGCCCCAGATAAAAAGAGATGTCAAAGCCTATATGGATTCTTGCCCTACATTTGTCCAGAAAAAGACTATGGTAGGACATCCATGGGGATTACTGTAGCTGTTACAGCCCCCAGGGAGTCATAGACTCACCTCTCCACAGACTTCATTATGGATCTCCCTCCTTCTGATGGCTGTCGAATTATTTGGGTTGTCATTGAACATTTTTCCAAGATGGCTCACTTTATCACTCTGCCCAGTCTCCCCTCTGTATCAGAACTGGCATGATTATTCACTATCCATATTTTTTGCCTGCACGAGTTACCACGACACATCACTTTGGACCATGAAACTCGGTTTATGGCCAATTACTGGCATGCACTGTGTCAGAAATTCAACATCCAGCTAGACTTCACAACAGCTTATCACCCACAAGCCAATGGTCAGGCTGAATGGACCTATTGGACCCTGAAAACCATCCTAAGAGCATTTGTTAATGACCGCCAGGACAATTGGGCATCCCTCCTTCCATGGGTATAATTTTCCCATAATTTCTATAACAATGAGGCCACTGCATCTTCTCCATTTCTAATCTCCTGCCACTTCCCTTGTCCATCTCTTCTCCTGCAGACCAAATGACAGCCCAAGAACTCCAACTATGGACTCAAACTGAGACGCTGATACAGAAGGCCGCTCATAGGGCCAAGGAAACCACAGATAGACACAGATGACCAGCCCTGCAGTTTAAGCCGGTAGATAAGGTGTGGCTAAGCACCAGATATATATGAATAGAGTGCCTTCCATGAAACTTGCTCCCTGATATATTGGACCTTTTCCTATCATTTGGCAGGTAGGGCCTGTGACTTACCAACTACGTTTGCCCACATCTTTAAAAATCCATAACACGTTCCACGTTTCCCTCAAGCCACTAGTTCTATCATGGCCCTCTCGGAAAACCCTGGAACCCCGGGGCTTATCCTCAGAAGAAGACCAGGTATATCAAGTTAAAAAAATATTGGACGACAGGCATCGTAATAAGAAATGGGAATACTTGATATCCTGGGAGGGATATGATCCTAAAGAAAATACTTGGGAGCCTGCTTCAAATATACTGGACAAGAATCTTCTTAAATGATTCCATGCCTCCCATCCCAAGAAACCTAAACCGTTGGGAAGGGGGGCTTAGAGGAGGGGGTACTGTTTCATGCTATGTAGTTTTCCACGAGGTCATCAAAATTGGTGAGCCCTGTATTGACAAACTCATAATGAATCATGTATTTAGCAAAATCTGACATGCCCATGGCCTCTGTCTTTACATTATGAAATACTTGTGGGATACTCATGGAAATTATATGTCTTTGCTCATCACTTGGCATGTCAGTTTTAAATACTATGGTAGGGCGAGTTTCATCAGGTGCACCCTGGACATGTGAAGGATGTGTCTGGTATCCATGGTAGAGGCAAGGTTGAAGCCATATTCTGGGCCGGTGCAAGGAGATTTGGCGCCCTAGGCGAGCCTTCTCCCTTGCGCCCCCCCCCCCCCCCCTCCTCCCGTTGCGCCACCACCCCCTGGTCTCAGCCCCAACTCCTACATCATTCTCGATCATGCCCGCTGACTGAGTGGTTTTCTGGGTCACGAGCAGGTTGGGCACTGCTTGCGGCCCGCCAAATCTCCACTACTCTTTGCCACCGCTTGTGGCCCCATATGGCTTGCACCCAGTGGCACACCAAGGGTCTCCGGCTCCCGGGGGCCAATGCATTTGTCTGCCTCTCCAGCATCCCCACCGTAATCCTTCTTGTACTAATGCTTAAGATCACAGAAAATCAGTGGCATCTCTAGACAGAAGAATTTAAGGGGGGAGCCAAAATGACATTTCTTCATCACACCCACCTCTATAGCATGGATCCTGCTTTAAAATTGGTTATAAAAAAAAGTGTTAATAAAAAAGTCCAAAGGGTCTTCTGCGTAATTTAAAATGCTGGCCAGTTTCACTACTATAAAATTATTTGATAGCTTCATTCAACTAATTTGATATGGCTGTGAGAGTGAAGTCTGGAATATATAGGAAGGGACAGAATGTCAATACAAATCCTGCACCTCCAGTTTTGTAACTCTGTGCATCCACTGAAATTCCCCCAAACAATGGAGCTTGGATGTTTCCCTTACAGCTCATCTTAGTACAAGATATTTTCAAATTCTGATGTCACCTCACAGTAACAGCAGCACAAACACCTTCCACTGCCAGACACATTGTAAACTAACACAAAACCCCGCAAAAAAGACACTCAAAATCTATACTGCAATCCCATCATAACATAACAGTAATAACACCAAGGACTCAAACAACAATAACCCTACCTGTGAATAAACAAGGGTAAATATTACACTGGGTCCTAGAATACCAATACGCTACCTACTGAGGAAACAAAACAAACCCGATTGCTATAGATCCCTATACAGACACTATATGCTAGCAGAATTTCTCATCATGGTCACACCCACAGAGCAGAGACAGACCCTCACCAAATACAGAATACAAAATAAAGGAGCACAAATTAGAAAAAAAATGAAATGGAAACCCCAAGAAACCAGATTCCATGTATTAACAATGGAAAAACAGAACCACCATTCCACATAAAACAATAAAATCAAGAAATATAAAGCATCAGTTATAATAGTAAAACCATACTAAGAAAAGAATATTTTAAAACTACTGATAAATATAATTTCTATTAATTAAAATCATACATTTTTTACAATTTCCCAAACACCAATAAAATATTTCAAAACAGCACATATATAAAATAACACCCAATAATTAAAACTAATAAGGATTTTAAAAAGCCCCTGCTGTCCATACATGGGAGCTCTTGATTTCCAGTCACCCTGATATTGTCAAGGATTAGGAGGTTATCCTCTCTCTCACACATACTCACATGTCCATTCTCTCTCACACATACACTGTCACATACATACACATTCATGCTCTTATACCCACCATAACCTCTCGCTCTCACAGACACTGACACACTTTCAGGCTGTAAGACACTCTCTCCCCCTCCACAATCCCACACACTCTTACTCCTCTGGATTTTCTCATATACACTCATGCTCTCACTCTCACTGGCTCCCTCACATACACACAAACACACCCACCCAGGCAAGCTCCCAATCATTCTCACACAAACACACACACACACACACACACAGGCAAGCTCCCAGTCATTCTCACACACACACACAGACCCCCAGGCAGGCACCAATTCATTCTCACACACACATACACCACACACAGGCAGGCACCTATTATCACACATACAAATCCCAGGAAGACACCCATTCATTCTCATACACAGACACACCCTCAGGCAGGCACCCATGCATTCACACACATACATCCCCAGGCAGACTCCCATTCATACACATGCACACACTAAAGGCAGACCCCCCTCTCTTTCTTTTGCCAGCAACCTCAGAGCCTCTCTCATTCCTCTGCTGCCACTGTCACTGCTGCCGCGTGGCTATTGGGGAGGTGCTGATTGCTGCTACTGGCACTGAAGCCCATTCTGTTGCCTCCTCTGTGCAGGCCCCGTGGGCTTCCACTTCCTCCATGCTGATCTTGTACATTGTGAGATTCGCATAGAGAAAGTGCTACTCTTGCCCATTCCTAAAGATTACATGTGCCAATCAGTAAAAAGTAATTTATTTTTTTTTACATTTGCTGTCTGATCTTAATTTTCTAATCGGTTGGTCACAGGCTTTTTTCCCCTACCTTTCCTTTCTTATTTTTTTGCCAATTCCTTTTATATTCTATTTTTTTCTATTTCTTTTCTCTCCATCTGTCTTTTTCCCTCAAACACACAGTCAGGTTTTCATTCTCACATGCTTTCTCTCTCTCTCTCTCTCTCTCACACACACACAGGCTCTCACTCTCTCTCATACAATCATTCATACACATAGTCTCTTACTGGCACATCCTGTCTGACTCTCACACACACAGCTCTCTCTCACTCCCTCATGCTGTCTTGCTCAAGCACAGGCTTTCACTGTCACATGCTGTCTCCCTCTCACACACAGAGGCTCTCACATGCTGTCTCTGCAAACATTCAGGTCCTCACTCCCACAGTCTCTCAACTCACTCTCACACACAATCTCTCAACTCATCTCATACACGCACACATACAAACTATACAGGTCCTCAGCCTCTCTCTCACCTCTGGGCCTGCCCTTCACGGGTCACCGCAAGATGGGCTCTGCAGCGGCCCTGATCTTCTTGGGCCGCCTGCAATGTGGGATTCTCGGCGGCCCATAAGCGCTGCTCCTCTTCTGCACGCAGCTGATGCTCCTCCTCCTTCCTGCCCGTGCGGCTCCGGCAACATTTTTCTTCCGGGGCTGCGCAGGCAGGAAGGAGGTGCATGTTTAGACGCGAACCTTTTCTTCGGGCCATGGTGACGTGAGCTCCACCACAGCCCTGCCAATCTTCTTGCTGTGTGTATCCGGCACACAGCACAGCAGTAGTTAACTGCTCAGCCGCCAGTGGGATGAGGTCCACTGATGGCTGCATGAGCCTTCATGTCGGCCATCAGCGGCTCGGCGCCCCCTAATGCTTGGCGCCCTAGGCCCAGGCCTAGTTCGCCTCGTGCTTCTATCGGCCCTGGCCATATCATAAACCCAATTCATGTAGGAGAGTTAAGTGTGGGCATGAGGTTGTGTGTATCTCAGAGCAGATGTACCTGGATCTAGAGCTAGTAGTAATACACCCATGATAGGGCATGTGTTGTGCTGATCTCTATCAGGAGTGACATTTATTTCCTCAGAAAGCTATATTGCCTTAACATCTGACACCTCCTCATCAGCTTGGGAGAATGAGCTGGTATACCTGACAGAATGTCTCTAGCAAGCTGAGCTGGATCCTCTGAAGCAATTTTATTAATCATGTTCTCCCCTGCCATTGTGTCCTGCAGCCCTTTCAAGGATCTTAGCCAGAGCCTTAACTGTGGCTGCATCCTCTTCTTATTGTAATACTTCTAGCTTAGCTTTTAACTTGGTTTTCTTGCATGCAGCAGCAGCCTACTCCTGTTTTTCCAACTCTGCTATCTTGTGTGCAGCAGCCGCAACAGCAGCATTCCACTCCTCCTTGTCTGCTCTAGTTCTTTCTAGTTTTAAGGCTGCTGCTTTTATGCTATAAGATGCATGTACCTATGCAGCTTCTATTTCAGCATGTGCTCTGGTGGCAGCTGCTCTTGAGCACACGTTTGAGTTCACCAACTTTAAGAATTTTGTTCTGCATCTACAGGTTTTTTGCACATTCTATTTCAGATTCTACTTCTGCTATAATCTCTCTGAGCAAATTGTCATGTATCTGATCAATGATTTGGTTAAGATCATGCTCCTGCAAGTTCTCATCTGAATTGATTCATTAAGAAAGTGAGGTATGCTTGTGACAGGAGTTGGTAGCTGCTGAAAATAGATTTAAGCTGGCTCACAGTTTGTTTACTTGCTGTGCTTGCAATACTACATATATCACTCTAAATCTTTTCTCAGAATTTATCTAATTTCTCATGATACTGGTGTCTGACAATTTCATAATTGTCTCTGGCCTTCTCTGTAAGTGTCATAATCAGCTTAGGTCTTCCGCTTTCCTGAATTTGCAATTTCTGTAGAAAGAGTAGTAGTGCTGTCTGTGGGCTTAGACTCTACCATAAAGTATTGCTTATGAGTCTGAGCACTCATAAGCAAGGTAATTACCTTGCAGCAATGATGAAAGCTAGCAGAGTTCAGATGGCACTGGTTAGAGCCTGGCTGTGGATCAGCTATATACTGTCTGAGAAATCACAGCAATCAGTGGGAGAGTGTGTCTGGAGCCTATGTTCCACTCCTGGATTTGACTATATTTCTGAAGCATGGCTGTGAGGAGAGGCCTATTTGTAGAGATGTAGCCACAGGAGTGAATCTGCTGTGAGAGCATTGAGAAGCTACTTCTTTTCTAACCCCATAGTTTATTTTTTTCATTTTACTATTCTGTCTCTACTATGCATTTCCTATGCACAGCTTCAACAGGTAGCTAAACTCGGTCCTTACTTGCAGACAGAGGAAGCCGCTTCTTCAACTCCAAACTTTATTAACAGTGAAAACAATTAACAGAGTCTTACTATGCATAAACTGAAGATTACAGCGACCAACGTAGTCTGGGGCACAGAAATAAGGGAATGTAAAATGAAAATAATTATGCAGGGTTGGCCAGGTTAGTTGTTGATTCACATAAGCCTGATCAGCACTTACCAGAGAAGACTGTAAAAATATGAGACAAGAAAAACTCCAAGGCACTCCTGCTTTCAATCAGAGATAACCCTTTAGAGCCAGGGCAATGAATACAGCAGAAGCTATGAATATGCAGACTGACCACCAGTTGGTGGTATAATAGAAACTATACAATGTAAAGCATGAATAACAGCATTAGTAACAGAAACAGAAAAGCTGCTGTGGAACCAGGACACTGTGAAAGCAGGACAACAGTGAAAAAATAGGAAAACACCTGGGGAGACAGGATGCTGATACATATTACTCTGTCACAGTTACACATTTCCTATGTGCAACTTAAACAGATAGCTTAACTCAGTTTTAACTTCTTCAACTCCAAACTTTATTAACAAGTAAAAAAAACTAAACAGATTCTTACTGTAAATAAAGAAAACTGAAGAAAACAGCAACCAAAGCAGTCTGGGTCACAGAAGATAAAGATAGGTAAAAAGAGCATTCGTATCTGCAGGGCTAGGGCAGAAGAGCTGCTGAAACATCCAGGCTAAGCTGAGCAGACTGGATACATGAGAAAAAAACTCTCAAGTTTCCCTGCTTCCAAGTAAGAGGTTAACACTTTTGAGCCAGCTGCACTAAATAGAAGGGCTAGCATACCTTAACGTGCCCGCCCTTAACAGCGCGCCGCCGGGACTGTGGACTGGACGTCCTCCGGCGCTTCTTCTGTCTTCCTGGGCTCGTCGGGGGCGGGGCACTCGCGAACATGCGACACCCCCCCCCCCCCCCGACATGCCCACAACGTCATCGGGCTGCGACGCGCTCCAGTGGCGCGTCGCAGCATCGATATAAGCCTGCCTCGCCGTCACCCTCGCCCCTTTTTCCTGCGGCGGCGAGGCCAGGCTATAACTCCACCCACCCACACCCCTGAGCAGGCCAACCATCAGTTGACACTATAGCTGAAAACAAAAAAACTTTATGCAGATTAAAAACATGAACAACAGCATTAGCAAACAGAAACAGAAAAGGCTGTTGTGGAAGCAGGTCACAGTGAAAGCAGCATAACAGTAAACAAATAGAAAAATAAATGGAGACAGGACACATTTCCATACCTATTTCCTGTAGGAGAATGATGCAGCTAGCTTAATGTGTTGGGTATCAGGTAGATTTTGAAGGATTACTTGTATGCTATAGGCCTATTATAAAACATAGTACAAAAAATGTGCACATGTTGAAGAAAAGTGTTTAGCACAGTCTTCATCTGAGGAGTTCTATTTGTACCCAGTTCCCTCTTCAGGAGCAGCTATAAAGCCTTTCACACTATCTAACAGAAACTAAGTGACTATAAGAAGCTTTTCTATATGCCTTTTGAGTCTGGTGGGATTGGATTCTAGACAGGCCTGATATTGGGTAATACAGCTGATTTTCCTCTCTTTTAGGGTCATTCATCAAAATGCGATAGACCATTAGCGCACGCATTACAGTGTTATCGCGTGTAATAATGCCGTAACGCAATGGCTAATGGCCTATCGAAAAATGCATACGCAAATAAAAATTTAATATTCAAGTGGAAGTAGTTGGGGCTGGGTAAATTTAAAGTAGAGGATGGTAGCGCCCTGCGCAATATGTATCGCACAATATCGTGGGTTAGTAAAGCGGCTAATAACTATAGCGGATCGCTGGCGGTATCGCGGTTCATGGAATTATCGTGGCATGTATCGTGTGCGATAAAAAATGCAATCAATACACATACACCTATCAAGCATTCCTGGACCATTAAAAATGGCTCTTTTTAGCAGGTCAAGCTTCCTAACTGCTTTTGGTGAGTGGCAAGTGTACTTGTACATGCATTCTTCATGCCTGGCCAGCCTCGCCGCACGATGACACGTGGAAGATGAACAACCAGAACAGGACCCAAAGCCACAGAGAGGTTTCTATGCCTTCGCATACTTTCCCAAGTCATCGGAGCTATCGATTGCACTCACGTGACCATCGTTCCACCCCATCAGAGGGGGGAGACATACCGCAACAGAAAGCTCTTCCAATTCATCAACATGCAAGTGGTCTGCGACGCTGGAATGCGCATCCTGGACATGATGGCCAGGTATCCAGGAGCCACGCCTGATTCCTTTATACTTAGGCAGTAGGGCTCTTTGAAAATGTTGAGACTGGCCTGTACAGTGACGCTTGGCTTATAGGTAAGACACCCTTTTCTTTCTAATTTCCATCAATGCCAATTGATATGCGGCTAATGGCACCCAACTGGGGGTGGAGAGGTGTGGGGGAGGACGCGATTGGTGGCATAACACCTGGCTTCTACTGTTATGTATGCAGGACATTGTCCAAGGCCATGCCTTTCTCCTCCCATGTTTCAGAGGGCTGCCAAATGAGTGGGCCAAAACAAGTCTCAGGACCTAAAGCCTGAATGCGCTGTATACATAGCATGTATTTATTACCTAAAAGGCCCCATTCCTATCCTCCCCTTGGGAGCTGTTACAATGTGTCATGTGCATCCGAACCTTGCACTGTGCACACTGCTGGCACAGCACCTTCATGTGTGGGTCATTACTGATCCGTCAGGAACATTGTCACCTACACTTTCTGTACAGCCTCACACACTTCTACCATGAGCAGTCTGCAGTAGGGATGTGAATCGTTTTTTGACGATTTAAAATATCGTCCGATATATTTTAAATCGTCAAAAATCGTTAGGGCCACGATACAATACCAATTCCCCCGATTTATCGTCAAAAAATCGTAAATCGGGGGAAGGGGGAGGGCAGGAAAACCGGCACACTAAAACCCCCTAAAACCCACCCCCGACCCTTTAAATTAAATCCCCCACCCTCCCGAACCCCCCCCCAAATGCATTAAATTACCTGGGAGTCCTCCGTAGCGGCGGTCCGTGGCTAAATCGGGGGAAGGGGGAGAGCACGAAAACCGGCACACTAGATCGTGAGGTCTTCAGCCGGCGCCATTTTTCAAAATGGCCGCCACAAAATGGCGGCGGCCATAGACAAAAATGATTCGACGCAAGAGGTCGTTCCAGACCCCCGCTGGACTTTTGGCAAGTCTTGTGGGGGTCAGGAGGCCCCCCCAAGCTGGCCAAAAGTTCCTGGGGGTCCAGCGGGGGTCAAGGAGTGATTTCCTGCCGCGAATCGTTTTCCGTACGGAAAATGGCGCCGGCAGGAGATCGACTGCAGGAGGTCGTTCAGCGAGGTCCGGAACCCTCGCGAGATTTCCGGACCTCGCTGAACGACCTCCTGCAGTCGATCTCCTGCCGGCGCCATTTTCCGTACGGAAAACGATTCGCGGCAGGAAATCGCTCCTTGACCCCTGCTGGACCCCCAGGAACTTTTGGCCAGCTTGGGGGGGCCTCCTGACCCCCACAAGACTTGCCAAAAGACCAGCGGGGGTCCGGAACGACCTCTTGCGTCGAATCGTTTTCGTCTATGGCCGCCGCCATTTTGCGGCGGCCATTTTGAAAAATGGCGCCGGCTGAAGACCTCACGATCTAGTGTGCCGGTTTTCGTGCTCTCCCCCTTCCCCCGATTTAGCCACGGACCGCCGCTACGGAGGACTCCCAGGTAATTTAATGCATTTGGGGGGGGGGGGTTCGGGAGGGGGGGGGATTTAATTTAAAGGGTCGGGGGTGGGTTTTAGGGGGTTTTAGTGTGCCGCTGGACCACCAGGTAATTTAAGGCATTTGGGGGGGGATTTAATTTAAAGGGTCGGGGGTGGGTTTTAGGGGGTTTTAGTGTGCCGGCTCACGATTTTAACGATTATGACGATACTTTACACACACAAACGGCAACAATACGATTCCCTCCCCCTCCCAGCCGAAATCGATCGTTAAGACGATCGAGGACACGATTCACATCTCTAGTCTGCAATACATGTTGCAGTGCTGCTGTATTTCCTGTGTGTGGTGTGACTAATGGTTTTCAATACAGGACAGACTGGAGGGCAGCCATGGAAAATAACTGCCACTGCATGAAGTGCCCTATTTGCTGGTAGCACAGGTTTCTGTCTTCTTATGTATGACTTGAAGGTTGGCAGGCACCTACACACCAGTACTCTTTGCTGGGTTGCGAGGCCTTGTCATACAATACTTCCAATTGTTACATCAGATGCTGTAGTAATGCACAGATCAGCTCCTTTTGCCTGTAGTTTGCCTGCACATCTAGCAGACCACAGCAATACTTAAATGGTCTCAGGCAACACTCATCAAGTTTGACGGCTCAGCAAAGTACTGGCTAGCTTATACAGTCTTACTGGATGTTGTGGTTAGCTTGTCACATCTGCAGTAACACTGCAAATATTCATGCCTTTGTGCTATCATTGCCGCAGGAGACTGAGGGTACAGTTGCAGGCCCTGGCTTCTCACCCCCATACACATACCAAATACGCCAATAGAAATAAGATACGAGGCCTTAAGTGCTACCCGCAATGATTAGTTGCTTTTGCTGTTTGGACAAGACGGGTGGAACTTTAATGTATGCCCCACCCAAAGTAGCAAATATTGTCTTGCTGTACTGCATGTTCCATAATGTGGCTGTATGCTATGGACTACCAATGGACATACATCCAGATCTGCCACGGGATCCCCCATGTCTCCCTGTTGAAGGCCAGGAGAACACGCTGAGTGGCAGCCAGATTTGGCAAAACCTAATACGGACACACTTTGCCTAATAGGGTTCACGTACTTATTCCCTTTCCAGGGGAGGTGTGCCTGAGGCCTGTTAGCTGCTGCTGTACTCGCTATCACTTGTCTTTGTGTCACTTCTTGGCTGAGTAGGTCACTGTGTACCATTCAAACACATATGGATGATCATGAATTGTCTTTGCAATGGAGCTAAACAGTGTACTTGAAATAAAGTTGTCACTGTAAACATTACATGATAGATGTGGCCACCAGCATGTGTTCTGGCTGTTACTGACAGAAATTGAGTGACAATTGGTATGACACTTGGTCGTCTATCTAGCATGGTGTGGCCAGAGAGCCATCAACAGTGGCCATCATTATCACCCTCACATGTGGATGCCTCCATGTCATAAGTGTGCTTGTGGGCCACATGTTCCTGGACCCTGAAGAGAGAAGCTGTAGTTATACAGTAAATGGAAACTAACACTGAAGGTGTAACGTGCATGGCAACGTATGAAGGACACACTTAAAAGTAGTACTGCCAGATAGCTATTGATATACCCTTATTTGGAAGTTCTTATAGGTGTGCAGCTGAACTAGTACCTCTATAATAGATGTGCTTTATGTCACAAGGACATTACAAGAACAATCTATGACCAATGGTATATCATTAAACAGTAAGAAAACACTAAGATTTTGAACTGCATATCAGTTTGCAGCATATGTACATGTAGCCATTGTCTAACTCCCATACCAGCAGGCATACAGAGTGTTGATGTTGGTGCCATTGTCATGAAATAGCAGCATGTATATACTTCTCATCCTGGACAGGCGGCCACAATACTGCACACATCACACAACTTTGGGCTCACACCTTGCAATACAGCCTGGATGAAAGGGACTGTGCTATGGGGTGCCATTTTTCCTATGTGTCCAGCTCCTTCAGAGTTTGCATTAACCTTTATCAATGCATGCACCCCTACATGAATGCACTGAAGTACATCAAGCATGGAAATGTATCAGAATAGATGTGCAAAAGTTGAGGGTCTTGGCTGTCGTGATGTTATGTAGGTGGCGTCGCCTTCTTGGGAAAGCTCCAAGAGTATGCATTTGCAGGTGAGTGAAGGCAGGAGAGTGCATCTGCTACTGTCCAGCCTTCACTTCATCTGTGACATGTCACCCTGGCAGTATAGTTCAGAACCATTCTTATTGCAACCATATCTGTCCTCATCGACCGTTGGCATCATACAGGCCAAGGGTTTACATACCTTTAACTGACCTGTCACACATAAGGCCACTGTCATCTGCAGATGGCCAGATGCTGGAATGTACTACTGGGTAAAGCGTCAGAGATAGTCATGTACTGCAGCAGTATGGACATATGTTTGTTCCCTCCACATAAGCACAATGTTCACTGTTAACCTACACCTACTACTGTTAACAGTGCAAGTGTTCTTTCTGAGGCCCTGTAAAGCACATAGCCTCAGCATTACTGTACAAAACACTTAGCATATAGTACGGCAACAAAATCACGGCTCACTTTTCCATGCTTTCATGCTTTTCTGGTGCTGCTGATGCATAGGCATGTGAGGATGTCTGTGTACTGTGAACAGCTGGTACGCTATAGGCTCACCAGTAACTCCTGTTACACACTAGTATATGCATGCATGCTGGTGAGGAAGCATGCATTCTTCCTCCCGATGAAGGCACGTCAAAACACATGTGGTAGGGAGGAAGCAAGGAATTGTGAAAACACATGTAAATACTCAATTTACTGCCAATAGTAATTACGAATTCAGTGCATGGCATTTCTGCACATCTTGCTAGAAACATTGCCTATAAGAATGTCCAGACCTGGGACCCTTTCACTATACATAGTCTGGGTAAACAAAGTCTGGGTATGCCTTTATTATGCCTTTATTAGACAAATGGTGTCTAATAAATGGTGTCTAGATCTCTTTCCTGGGTGGTATCATGAATCCTGCCCGCGGGCTTTCCCTGCGAGCAGGCTCCTTACCTCCCTGCTGCTGCCTTCCCGATGCAGCCGGACGCCGCCGACATCGGGCCTTCTTTGCGGCCGGTGCCGCGGACTCCATTGCCTTTGCGGCCCGGAGGCCGCCCATCAGCTCTCCCTCTTCACTGCGGCAGGAACCGCGGACTTTGGGCTGCCTCCCCAGCACGGCAGGCCTGCTGCCATGCTTCTTCACGGCTGGAGCCACCACTGAACACAGCATCATCTTCGCAGCCGGAGGCCGCAATCCCTGGGCTTGCCTGGCTACTGGAGCTCCCTCTGCTTCCTCCTGCAGCAGCAGGAGCCACTGCCGACGTCAGGGCCGGTTCCTCGGCCCAGTCCTGCTTTGTCCTCTTCGGCGTATGTGCAGGGCCGCTGACCATGGTCCTGCAGAGCTTCCTGTTCCTGCTCCTAGGTGCGCGGCTGTGTCTCCTTGCTAGAATTAAAGGGCCCACAGCTGGATATGCCTTGGGCCCCACCTAAGGACTGTTTCCTGTGTCAGCCCTATAAAAGGGCTGCTCCTGCATTTCACCCTTGCCTTGCAGCGGAGTTACTTCACTCCTGGAAGTCCCTATCTTCCAGCGCTCCTTCAGGTCTCCGTCTTCGTTGGAGCTCCATGTCTCATCTGTTCTTGTGG